>NW_025533864.1:180000-182500 GCF_020615455.1 Coregonus clupeaformis
ACTGCTCTATTCTACTAATGATCTGGATTAAGAAACTCTGCTCTATTCTACTAATGATCGAGTCCTCTATTTCAGGGAAATTTGGGAGACCCCGGCCCTGTTGGATACCGGGGAATGAAGGTACGACATCTCTCACACACACACACACACAAACACACACACACACACACACACACACACACACACACACAACACACACACACTTAAATCCGTTCTACCTCATTTCTACCAGCATGTTAAATGTGCAACCAGAGGAAAAAAACCTCTAGACCAACTTTACTCCACACACAGAGACGCATACAAAGCTCTCCCTCGCCCTCCATTTGGCAAATCTGACCATAACTCTATCCTCCTGATTCCTGCTTATAAGCAACAACTAAAGCAGGAAGCACCAGCGACTCGGTCAATAAGGAAGTGGTCAGATGACGCAGTTGCTATGCTACAGGACTGTTTTGCTAGCACAGACTGGAATATGTTCCGGTATTCTTCCGATAGCATTGAGGAGTACACCACATCAGTCACTGGCTTCATCAATAAGTGCATCGATGATGTCATCCCCACAGTGACCGTACGTACATACCCCAACCAGAAGCCATGGATTACAGGCAACATCCGCATTGAGCTAATGGGGAGCGCTGCCGCTTTCAAGGAGCGGGACTCTAACCCGGACACTTATAAAAAATCCCGCTATGCCCTCCGACGAACTATCAAACAGTCAAAGAGTCAATACAGGACTAAGATTGAATCGTACTACACCGGCTCTGACGCTCGTCGGATGTGGCAGGGCTTGAAAACTATTACAGACTACAAAGGGAAGCACAGCCGCGAGCTGCCCAGTGACACAAGCCTACCAGACGAGCTAAATCACTTCTATGCTCGCTTCGAGGCAAGCAACACTGAAGCATGCATGAGAGCATCAGCTGTTCCAGATGAATATGTGATCAAGCTCTCCGTAGCCGATGTGACTAAGACTTTTAAGCAGGTCAACATTCACAGACGGATTACCAGGACGTGTACTCCGAGCATGCGCTGACCAACTGGCAAGTGTCTTCACTGACATTTTCAACATGTCCCTGACTGAGTCTGTAATACCAACATGTTTCAAGCAGACCACCATAGTCCCTGTGCCCAAGAACACTAAGATAACCTGCCTAAATGACTACCGACCCGTATCACTCACATCTGTATTCATGAAGTGCTTTGAAAGGCTGGTCATGGCTCACATCAACACCATTAGCCCAGAAACCCTAGACCCACTCCAATTTGCATACCGCCCCAACAGATCCACAGATGATGCAATCTCTATTGCACTCCACACTGCCCTTTCCCACCTGGACAAGAGGAACACCTAAGTGAGAATGCTATTCATTGACTACAGCTCAGCATTCAACACCATAGTGCCCTCTAAGCTCATCACTAAGCTAAGGATCCTGGGACTAAACACCTCCCTCTGCAACTGGATCCTGGACTTCCTGACGGGCCGCCCCCAGGTGGTAAGGGTAGGTAACAACTAGGGGTGTAACGATTCGTTTTAACAACGATTCGATTTGTATCACGATTCGTGGTTGTCGATACGATTCAAGGACGATATTGGTTCATTTAGAACGATACGATCCGAAACGATTCAGTGACTTGAAATCGATTCAGTAACCTTTTAGCCAAACATTTAACCAGTGTGACTGAAATAAATACCTGGTAACCAGTTGCATTTTAATGGCTGGCAATAGTCTTGATATTTTTAACAGTGTTTCATGCCTCCATGCAGACCATCTGGTATTATGAAACTTACCCAGTTCCACAAAGGAGATCCATTTTCTTCACATAGCTTTATTCAGTGTAGCAGTTTTTTTTGCTCCACCTTTTTGTAAATAAAACTGCAGCAGCTTGACCACAGAGCGATGAAATGTCTCACAGTAAGGAACGTTGCGATCAGCTGATTTCGCGCAATTCTCCAGTGTGTGTGCGGTGCACAGAATGTGCACAAGGGAGTCTCCAACCGCAGCATGTTGCCGGAGTTTTGGCACAACGCCGTTGTAGATACCTACGTTGACAGCAGCCCCGTCTGTGCACACAGCGACCAACTTTGTTGTCCAGTCATCCAAGCCTGTGTCCTGGAAAAGTCTCACAAGTCCGTCTGTTATGGCCTGTGCGGTTCGGTCAGCACCCAATTCAATCAGTCCAATAAAGTCCGAAGTAAACTCTCCGTTGCTGGACACAGACACAATGTAAACTATTTCCTGCTCAGTTTTTGTGATGTCCTCAGATCCATCAAAAAGCAGCCCTCAAAATTCAGCAGACTGCAACTTGGCTCGTAACTCCCCGCTGATGGTGTGAGCGATGCTCTGCATGATCCGTGTGCCCCCTTCACGTGAATGATATGCACCTCCGACATTTACTCCTAGCCGCTTCAGTAAAGGAACATCCTCAGAATAGGAAGACATGGGACGTGCGTGTTTAGCTTTATGGAAAGAGAAAAATATTAAACAGAGCTTGCCGCTGT
>NW_025533864.1:187500-222500 GCF_020615455.1 Coregonus clupeaformis
GTGGTCTGCTGGATAATAACAAGTAGAACTCTGTGATGTGGTGAAGCTCTGCTGCTTTTAATCAGGAAACCTCAGGGGCTCTAGAACACTTTGATGTTTGGGTTCTATTGTTCTAATTCTGAGTCCTATGTTCTATTGTTCTGTGTTCCATTGTTCCGTGTTTAAAGTAGTGTGTGTTCTGGTTGTAGGGCTCGCAGGGAGACGGAGGTCCCAAGGGAGATCCTGGTCCATACGGAACCAAAGGAACTAAGGTATAGTAAGATGACTTCCTGTTGTACTGTTGTTACCATGGTGACGTGAGCTGGGTGACATAGTTGTTACCATGGTGATGTTGACAGTGTATTTTCTGTTTCAGGGGAATCGGGGGAAAGACGGAGAACCAGGAAGACCCGGCAACTACGGACCGTCCGGAATCAAGGTGCAGCTCTTAGTTTCAACCAGGAAAATAATCCTGCTGTAAATTATTATATGGATTATAATTCATGGACATTTTTGTAGGGGTTGATACATTTTTCATTAGGGCAAATCAAGTCTGAAATTTCAAAGTGGAAATTACAAACTTTTGAAGCCTTTTTAAACCTTGAATAATGTATGTGTGTGTGTACATGAGTTGAAGTGTGTGTGTGTGTGCATGAGTTGAAGTGTGTGTGTGAGGACTACTGTGTATCAAGTCATATGTGATGTTATCATGCTGTCTTCTGAAAGGGTACACTGGGCCCAAAAGGAGCCAATGGGGACAAAGGACAAAGGGGTGATGATGTAAGTGAGTTCTAACACCTGAGATTTATGTGAAGATTCTGTTTACATTGAGGTGTTGATGACATCATGTTACATCAATGTTGTGCATTTCAGGGCGCACCTGGACCTGACGGCCTCCGGGGGGACAAAGTATTTAGGCTTTACTACTACTAGACTGGGTGTGGGTGTCTGTGTGTGTGGGGGTGTCTGTGTGTGTGTGTGTGTCTGTGTCTGGTCTGTGTGTGTGTGTGTGTGTGGGGGGGTGTCTTGTGTGTGTGTGTGTGTGTGTGTGTCTGTGTCTGTGTCTGGTCTGTGTGTGTGTGTGTGTGGGGGGGTCTGTGTGTGTGTGTGTGTGTGTGTGTGTGTCTGTGTGTATGTGTGTGTGTGTATGTGTGTATGTGTGTGTGTGTCTGTGTAACTTCTGTCCATTGTCCTCAGGGCTCCCCAGGAGAGAAAGGAGAACAGGGAAGCCGTGGAACCAGAGGACCAAGAGGAGATCTGGTGAGTGATGATGATGGTAGTGATGATGGTAGTGATGATGATGGTAGTGATGATGGTAGTGATGATGATGGTAGTGATGATGGTAGTGATGATGGTAGTGATGATGATGGTAGTGATGATGGTGGTGATGATGGTAGTGATGATGGTGGTGATGATGGTAGTGATGATGATGGTAGTGATGATGGTAGTGATGATGGTAGTGATGATGGTAGTGATGATGGTGATGTTGATGGTGATGGTGTTGATGGTGAGGATGATGATGGTGATGGTGTTGATGATGATGGTGTTAGTGATGGTGATGTTGATGGTGATGATGATGATGATGATGAAGGTGTGTGTGTGTGTGTTGACTGATGTCTTCTGTCCCTTCAGGGTGACCCAGGACCTCGTGGAGATCAGGGCAGAGAGGGTTCATCTGGAGCCAACGGAGACCCTGTATGTACCATAGTTCTGGACCTCTGAAATTACACAACGTTTAAAACCCTTCATACCAATATTCAATAATCAATACTATGTAGTATTTCATATTTTAATAAGATCCCTATTAGCTAATGCAGCAGCTAATAATAATCACCATTAGATAAAGCAGCATTACTAATTACATCCCCATTAGATAAAGCAGCTACTAATTAGATCCCCATTAGATAAAGCAGCTACTAATTAGATCCCCATTAGATAAAGCAGCAGCTACTTATTAGATCCCATTAGATAAAGCAGCAGCTACTAATTAGATCCCCAGTAGATAAAGCAGCTACTAATTAGATCCCCATTAGCTAAAGCAGCAGCCACTCTTCCTGGGATCCCCATTAGCTAAAGCAGCAGCCACTCTTCCTGGGATCCCCACTATAGTAGCTAACTAGGCTAACTCTTAGGCCGCACGGTCAGGCAGAGCTGCATGAAAACATGTGAAGTCGGATACGCATTCATTGTTGTCCGTTTCTGTCAGTCACAAATGTAATTTGAATTCACTGCTCGATTTAGGGACCTTACAGGTCATTGTATGTGTGGGGTACAGAGATGAGGTAGTCATTCAAAAATCATGTTAAACACTATTATTGCACACAGGGGTGAGTACATGCAACTTATGTGACTTGTTAAGCACATTTTTACTCCTGAACTTATTTGTGCTTGCCATAACAAAGTGGTTGAATACTTATTGACTCAAGACATTTCACCTTTAAATGTTTATTAATTTATTAAAATGTCAAAAAACATAATTCCACTTTGACATTATGGGGTGTTGTGTGGAGGCCAGTGACACAACAATCTAAATTGTATCAATTTTAACTTCAGGCTGTAGCCACAACAAAATGTGAAAAAGGTCCAGGGGTGTGAATAATTTGTGAAGGGCCTCAAGCTGCATCCTTTTTTCACCCCCCGGCCCTGAGGAAAGACATCTGGGTGTTTATTTGCAGACTTGTTGTTTCCATCAATTTATACAGCAGACCCTCGTGCTAAATTGAGTGAAAAGCTTTTGTTAAATCAACAAAACATGAGAAGACTTTGCTTTTGTTTTGTTTGTTTGTCAATAAGGGTGTTCAGGGTGCATACGTGGTCTGTCGTACGGTATTTTGGTAAGAAGCCAATTTGACATTTGTTAAGGACATTGTTTTCACTGACGGAAAGTTGGAGATACTGCAGAGGATCTTTCCAAGGTTGCTGTTGACACAGATTCTCAAGTAATTATTGTGGTCAAATTTAACTCCACTTTGTGGATTGGGGTGGTCAGACCTTGGTTCCAAATATTGGGGAAGATGCCAGAGCTGAGGATAATGTTGAAGAGTTTAAGAATAGCCAATTTGAATTTGTGGTCTGTATATTTTATCATTTAGTTTAGAATACCATCGACACCACAGGCCTTTTGGGGTCGGAGGGTTTGTACACTACATGACCATAAGTATGTGGACACCTGCTCGTCCAACATCTCATCCCAAATCCTGGGCATTAATGTGGAGTTGGTCCCCCCTTTGCTTCTATAACAGCCTCCACTCTTCTGGGATGGATTTCCACTAGATGTTGGAACATTGCTGTGGGGACTTGCTTACATTCAGCCACAAGAGCATTAGTGAGGTCGGGCACTGATGTTGGACGATTAGGCCTGGCTCGGAGTCGGCGTTCCAATGCATCACAAAGGTGTTCGATGGGGTTGAGGTCAGGGCTCTGTGGAGGCCAGTCAAGTTCTTCCACACCGATCTCGACAAACCATTTCTGTATGGACCTCGCTTTGTGCACGGGGACATTGTCATGCTGAAACAGGAAAGGGCCTTCCCCAAACTGTTGCCAAGTTGGAAGCACAGAATCATCTAGAATGTAATTGAATGCTGTAGTTAAGATTTCCCTTCCCTGGAACTAAGGGTCCTATCCCGAACCATGAAAAAGAGCCCCAGACCATTAGTCCTCCTCCACCAAACTTTACAGTTGGCACTATGCATTGGGGCAGGTAGCGGTCTCCTGGCATCTACCAAACACAGATTCGTCCGTCGGACTGCCAGACGGTGAAGCGTGATTCATCACTCCAGAGAACGCGTTTCCACTGCTCCAGAGTCCAATGGTGGCGACCTTCATTCCAGCCGACGCTTGGCATTGCACATGGTGATCTTAGGCTTGTGTGTGGCTGCTCGGCCATGGAAACCCATTTCATGAAGCTCCCGACGAACAGTTCTTGTGCTGAAGTTGCTTCCAGAGGCAGTTTGGAACTCGGTAGTGAGTGTTGCAACCGAGGACAGACAAGTTTTACACGTTACATGCTTCAGCACTCGGCTGTCCCGTTCGGTGAGCTTGTGTGGCCTACCACTTCGTGGCTGAGCCGTTGTTGCTCCTGGACGTTTGCGCTTCACAATAACAGCACTTACAGTTGACCGGGGCAGCTCTAGCAGGGCAGAAATGTGACGAACTGACTTGTTAGAAAGTTGGCATCCTATGACGGTGCCACGTTGAAAGTCACTGATCTCTTCTGTAAGGCTATTCTACTGCCAATGTTGGGCTATCGAGATTGCATGGCTGTGAGCTCGATTTTATACACCTGTCAGCAACGGGTGTGGCTGAAATAGCCGAATCCACTAATTTGAAGTTGTGTCCACATACTTTTGTATATATAGTGTATCTCTTCATGTTGTTGTTTGTTTAGTGTGTTCCAATTTTCCCAGAAGTGATTTGATTCTATGGATTCTTCAATTACATTGAGCGGATTTCTGACGTGCTGTTCCTTCTTTTTTCTTAGTGTATTTCTGTATTGTTTTAGTGATTCACCATGGTGAAAGCGTATACTCAGGTTTTCTGGGTCTCTGTGTTTTTGGTTGGATAGGTTTCTCAATTTCTTTCTTGGGTTTATGCTTTCTTCATCAAACCATTTGAAATTGTTGTTCGTTTTCTTATGTTTCCTTCTTGAATTTTAAATTTGATATGTTAGCTGATAGGTCAAATATATTGTTCAGGCATCCTACTGCTGAGTTTACACCTTCACTATTGGAGGAAAACATGTTGTCCAGGAAGTTGTCCAGGAGGGATTGGATTTGTTTTTGGCCAATACAAAAAAAAGAGGTTACTACACTTTTTTCCTTCCATCTATAGCATTTTTTAACCCTTTACACTGGTGGGAATTGGCCTATATGAATAGGGCTACAATGAAATGTTTCTTACAGAAGAAATAGGAAATGCATAACCATGGTAGCAATTGAACGTTTCCAGATTATGGGAAAAGTATTAAACCGAAAGTGAGGACACAACAGTTCACCTGACACAAGACTGAATCCAAACATTACACTGTGGATTTTATGTAAATTTTACATTTACTGTACATTTCGACACATTTGTTGATAACGAAATCTGAAAATACTTTGGATACATTCAGTAACATGATAAGAATATTCCTGGAAAATGTGGGGTAACATAAGACAAATAAATGACTACAAGGGTTTGAGTGAGAGGACTAACTGATGTTTCCAAGAGGCCACACCTCTCCAAACTGTGGGTTTGAGTGAGAGGACTAACTGATGTTTCCAAGTGGCCACACCTCTCCAAACTGTGGGTTTGAGTGAGAGGACTAACTGATGTTTCCAAGTGGCCACACCTCTCCAAACTGTGGGTTTGAGTGAGAGGACTAACTGATGTTTCCAAGAGGCCTCACCTCTCCAAACTGTGGGTTTGAGTGAGAGGACTAACTGATGTTTCCAAGTGGCCACACCTCTCCAAACTGTGGGTTTGAGTGAGAGGTCTAACTGATGTTTCCAAGTGGCCACACCTCTCCAAACTGTGGGTTATCGCCATAGTCAATAACCAGAGATGAATGTTGACTGAATTATTTGTTTTCTACTATTTAATTAAAGACACGGCCTGTTCCTATAGAAGAAACCGAATGTAATTCTTAATTTCTTAACTCATCAACATGCTTTTTGAAAGATAGCTTTTCGTCAATCCAGATGCCCAGATATTTATAGGCAGGGACATGATCAATGAGGGCACCATCCAATGCATTCGGAAAGTATTCAGACCCCATGACTTTTCCACAGTTTGTTACGTTACAGCCTTATTCTAAAATTGATTAAATAAATAAAGATCCTCATCAATCTACACATAATGACAAAGTGAAAACAGGTTTTTAGAAATGTTTGCAAATTTATTTAAAAAAACAGAAATTCCTTATTTACATACGTTTTCAGATCCTTTGCTATGAGACTCGAAATTGAGCTCAGGTGCATCCTGTTTCCATTGATCATCCTTGAGATGTTTCTACAACTTGATTGGAGTCCACTTGTTTTAAATTCAATTGATAGGACATGATTTGGACTGTCTATATAAGGTCCCACAGTTGACAGTGCATGTCAGAGCAAAAACCAAGCCATGACGTCGAAGGAATTGTCCGTAGAGCTCCGAGACAGGATTGTGTCGAGGCACAGATCTGGGGAAGTGTACCAAAACATTTCTGCAGCATTGAAGGTCCCCAAGAACACAGTGGCCTCCATCATTCTTAAATGCAAGGTGTTTGGAACCACCCAGACTCTTCCTAGAGCTGGCCGCCCGGCCAAACTGAGCAATCGGGGGAGAAGGGCCTTGGTCAGGGAGGTGACCGAGAACCCGATGGTCACTCTGGCAGAGCTCCAGAGTTCCTCTATGGAGATGGGAGAAACTTCCAGAAGGACAACCATCTCTGCAGCACTCCACCAATCAGGCCTTTATGGTAGAGTGGCCAGACGGAAGCCACTTCTCAGTAAAAGGCACATGACAGCCTGCTTGGAGTTTGCCAAAAGGCACCTAAAGACTCTCAGACCATGAGAAACAAGATTCTCTGGTCTGATGAAACTAAGATTAAACTCTTTGGCCTGAATGCCAAGCGTCATGTCTGGAGGAAACCTGGCGCCATCCCTACGGTGAAGCATGGTGGTGGCAGCATCATGCTGTGGGGATGTTTTTCAGCGGCAGGGACTGGGAGACTAGTCAAGATTGAGCCAAAGATGAACGGAGCAAAGTACAGATGAAATCCTTGTTGAAAACCTGCTCCAGAGTGCTCAGGACCTCAGACTGGGGTGAAGGTTTACCTTCCAACAGGACAACAACCCTAAGCACACAGCCAAGACAACGCACAAGTGGCTTCGGGACAAGTCTCTGAATAAGCAATGAGTGATCCACAGTGTTGAAGGCTTTAGACAGGTCAATAAAAAGGTCCGCACAGTGTTTGTTTTTATTCAAACAATTAAGAGCATAATTTAAAACCAAAGAAGTAGCAGAGATGGTGCTGTGACCTGGTCTGGACCCTGACTGATTTCCTAGTTTAAAATGATCTAAGTTGAGTATTTACTAAGGATTCTAGAATTCTTGCTAGGCAAGAGAGTTTGGAAATGGGACGATAATTATTTAGGTCACACAGTTCACCATGTTTGTGTAGGGGGAGTATATGGGCCTCCTTCCAGACCCTGGGGAAGGTACCAGGGGGAGTATATGGGCCTCCTTCCAGACCCTGGGGAAGGTACCAGAAATAATTGTAAGGTAAAACAAAATGTGTGTATAAAATGGGGGTTGAATACTTATTGACTCAAAAAACATAATTCCACTTTAACATTATGGGGTATTGTGGGGCCAGTGAAATGGTAATCAATTTTAAATTCAGGCTGTAACACAACAACATGTGGAATAAATCAAGGGGTCTGAATACTTTCCGAAGGCACTGTATGCATTAGACACGGTATGCATTACTCTGCCTTCCCCTCTATCAGCTGCATGCCTGACCCTGGATTATCTCTATCAGCTGCATGCCTGACCCTGGATTATCTCTATCAGCTGCATGCCTGACCCTGGATTATCTCTATCAGCTGCATGCCTGACCCTGGATTATCTCTATCAGCTGCATGCCTGACCCTGGATTATCTCTATCAGCTGCATGCCTGACCCTGGATTATCTCTATCAGCTGCATGCCTGACCCTGGATTAGCTCTATCAGCTGCATGCCTCACCCTGGATTATCTCTATCAGGTGCATGCCTGACCCTGGATTATCTCTATCAGGTGCATGCCTGACCCTGGATTATCTCTATCAGCCGCATGCCTGACCCTGGATTATCTCTATCAGCCGCATGCCTGACCCTGGATTATCTCTATCAGGTGCATGCCTGACCCTGGATTATCTCTATCAGCCGCATGCCTGACCCTGGATTATCTCTATCAGCCGCATGCCTGACCCTGGATTATCTCTATCAGCTGCATGCCTGACCCTGGATTATCTCTATCAGCCGCATGCCTGACCCTGGATTATCTCTATCAGCTGCATGCCTGACCCTGGATTATCTCTATCAGCCGCATGCCTGACCCTGGATTATCTCTATCAGCTGCATGCCTGACCCTGGATTAGCTCTCTGGCAGACAAACACGTACCCTTTAAACCCCTTACAGTAAAAAATAGAACAAATATTTAGTTTTCAACAGAACTTTCAGATCTTGTTATGATGAGAATTCAGGCCTGGGCCAAGGATAGAAAAACGGACTCTGTAGCTGATTGGCAGCTTTTCAGGCAATTGAGAAATAGATGTACTTCCTCATTCATGAAAGCTAAATCTAGCTACTTTCTACGTTCTATCTCAGACTCTGGGGGTGATCCGTCAACATTTTGGAAAACAGTTAATGCACTGAGGCATGGAATTTCCTCTCCTTCCCTGGCATCATTACTGAGCAAAATGAGAGAAGTGATGCTTTAATCAGCATTTAGCTTTTTATTCTAAATAAATGGTGGTTTAACCAACCCTGGTCAGCCAGTCAACTGCCTGCCCTTCTCTCTTACCTCTAGTTGGAATGATGTAAGTTCTATCAACTTCTAGTGAATCTTTGTTTTCATTTCAACAACTTTCTACTTGTGATGTGTTAGACGCCAAATTGATGTAAAAAAAAATGCACTTGGGTTGATTTGCTTGATTCTTTCTTGCTGCATATCCACTGTATACGTGAATTGCAGCAAAGTTGGTTCCTGTTTCAGTCACGTTTTTGGTAATGTTCGCATACAGTGGGGAAAAAAAGTATTTAGTCAGCCACCAATTGTGCAAGTTCTCCCACTTAAAAAGATGAGAGATGCCTGTAATTTTCATCAAAGGTACACGTCAACTATGACAGACAAATTGAGGAAAAAAATCCAGAAAATCACATCGTAGGATTTTTAATGAATTTATTTGCAAATTATGGTGGAAAATAAGTATTTGGTCACCTACAAACAAGCAAGATTTCTGGCTCTCACAGACCTGTAACTTCTTCTTTAAGAGGCTCCTCTGTCCTCCACTCGTTACCTGTATTAATGGCACCTGTTTGAACTTGTTATCAGTATAAAATACACCTGTCCACAACCTCAAACAGTCACACTCCAAACTCCACTATGGCCAAGACCAAAGAGCTGTCAAAGGACACCAGAAACAAAATTGTAGACCTGCACCAGGCTGGGAAGACTGAATCTGCAATAGGTAAGCAGCTTGGTTTGAAGAAATCAACTGTGGGAGCAATTATTAGGAAATGGAAGACATACAAGACCACTGATAATCTCCCTCGATCTGGGGCTCCACGCAAGATCTCACCCCGTGGGGTCAAAATGATCACAAGAACGGTGAGCAAAAATCCCAGAACCACACGGGGGGACCTAGTGAATGACCTGCAGAGAGCTGGGACCAAAGTAACAAAGCCTACCATCAGTAACACACTACGCCGCCAGGGACTCAAATCCTGCAGTGCAAGACGTGTCCCCCTGCTTAAGCCAGTACATGTCCAGGCCCGTCTGAAGTGCATTTGGATGATCCAGAAGAGGATTGGGAGAATGTCATATGGTCAGATGAAACCAAAATATAACTTTTTGGTAAAAACTCAACTCGTCATGTTTGGAGGACAAAGAATGCTGAGTTGCATCCAAAGAACACCATACCTACTGTGAAGCATGGGGGGTGGAAACATCATGCTTTGGGGCTGTTTTTCTGCAAAGGGACCAGGGACGACTGATCCGTGTAAAGGAAAGAATGAATGGGGCCATGTATCGTGAGATTTTGAGTGAAAACCTCCTTCCATCAGCAAGGGCATTGAAGATGAAACGTGGCTGAGTCTTTCAGCATGACAATGATCCCATACACACCGCCCGGGCAACGAAGGAGTGGCTTCGTAAGAAGCATTTCAAGGTCCTGGAGTGGCCTAGCCAGTCTCCAGATCTCAACCCCATAGAAAATCTTTGGAGGGAGTTGAAAGTCCGTGTTGCCCAGCGACAGCCTCAAAACATCACTGCTCTAGAGGAGATCTGCATGGAGGAATGGGCCAAAATACCAGAAACAGTGTGTGAAAACCTTGTGAAGACTTACAGAAAACGTTTGACCTGTGTCATTGCCAACAAAGGGTATATAACAAAGTATTGAGAAACTTTTGTTATTGACCAAATACTTATTTTCCACCATCATTTGCTAATAAATTCATTAAAAATCCTACAATGTGATTTTCTGGATTATTTTTCTCATTTTGTCTGTCATAGTTGACGTGTACCTATGATGAAAATTACAGGCCTCTCTCATCTTTTTAAGTGGGAGAACTTGCACAATTGGTGGCTGACTAAATACTTTTTTTCCCCACTGTAGGTCAAACAAAAACACCCAAATGATTGGTTGACAATAGAGCCTCCCACAATGCAGCTGATGGCTGCAGGAAGAACAACTGCAGAAACTTGTAGTCGTCTGCAGTCAAAACTTAATTACCTTTGATCACATGATTTTTGTAGTTCATGCAGTCGACATGTAAGCGCAAGTCGGACAATTTTTATCCCCATAATGCAACACTTTGAAAGGCTGTGACCAACGATGGTGAACGACTTGACAAAAGTGATCCGCTTGAACGCGCCCACTGTCTACACTGTTTCTGCTTCCTAATTCCTGCCCACACTGTTTCTGCTTCCTACTTCCTGTCCACACTGTTTCTGCTTCCTACTTCCTGCCCACACTGTTTCTCCTTCATACTTCCTGTCCACACTGTTTCTGCTTCCTACTTCCTGTCTACACTGTTTCTGCTTCCTACTTCCTGTATACACTGTTACATCATTAAATTGTGTTATAATTATAAACTTTTACGACAGCGTGTCTTAGGGCGAGGCGTGTGTGTGTAGTAAGTCTAACGGTTTGTTGTGTGTGTTTCAGGGCGACATCGGCAGGTCGGGGTCTCCAGGATACAGAGGAGATGAGGGTGCCCCCGGACCAGAGGTGGGGGAACTAGTTCATCAATTTGTTTATCCATTCCGTCATCTAGTTAATACATTTATTTATCTCACACACATGCATCAATCTTTCAGGTTTTGTCAAATCGTATTTTCCGACCAGTGTGCCGTGCACCAGGTCGATATTTTTGATATTGATCAAAGTTTCTGGCTAAACTATGTCAAAGATCAGGTGGTCTGGGAAGTCTTCCTCCATTAACATCTGAACTACATTTCTCATGTTCCCACTCTGATTTCCTATCTCTCTAAACTACATTTCCCATCTCTCTCTTATCTGAACTACATTTCCCAGGGCCCCAAAGGACCAAGAGGAATCAAAGGAGCTCCTGGAGACAGAGGGCAGATCGGAAACAGGGTGAGGGGGAGAGAGAGAGAACATTTGGGGGAGGGGAAAATAAAGAACAAAAGAATGAGGGATGGCTGAAGGGTTCTGTCTTTTCTGTTTCAGGGAGAAGATGGGGCACCAGGAAATGGAACTGAAGGTTGCCATGGTTTCCAGGTACAGTTGTATTACATGAGATGTATTGTTGTTTGGGTTTATGGTAGTGTGTGTGTGCGTTGTCTGCCGTCTCTCACACATCCCTCCCCTCACTCAGGGTTACCCCGGCCCACGAGGGGACAATGGAGAGCCGGTGAGTTTACCTTTCACCTATAACCTCTCACCTCAGAATCAGCCCCAAGGCATCCTCTCACACTATATCACACTATCATAGTACTGTAGCGAGTTAGGACGGTAGCCTAACCGGAACTCAAACCTGGGTCTCTCTGGTTCAGAGGCAAGCACTCTATCCACAGTCCCAAGAGACTGAACTTTGGAAGCAGCATACCACCCTGCATCCCACTGCTGGCTTGCCTCTGAAGCTAAGCAGGGTCGGTCCTGGTCGGCCCCTGGATGGGAGACCAGATGCTGCTGGAAGTGGTGTTGGAGGGCCAGTAGGTTTAAAAAAAAATCCCAGGGCAGTGATTGGGGACATTGCCCTGTGTGGGTGGCGTCTTTCGGATGGGATGTTAAACGGGTGTCCTGACTCTCTGTGGTCACTAAAGATCCCATGGCACTTATGGTAAGAGTAGGGGTGTTAACCCCCGGTGTCCTGGATAAATTCCCAATCTGGCCCTCATACCATAATGGCCACCTAATCATCCCCCCTCCTCTCCCCTTTAACTACTCCCCAGGTTGTTGCTGTAAATGAGAATATGTTCTCAATCAACTTACCTGGTAAAATAAGGGTTAAATCAAATCAATCTGTACGGAACACGGGTCACTACACTATCCTACTATCCAGTCAGCATGTTTAGAACTGTTTACTAAACACATGAACACTACTCTACCCTGGTACAGTGGGGGAAAAAAGTATTTAGTCAGCCACCAATTGTGCAAGTTCTCCCACTTAAAAAGATTAGAGAGGCCTGTAATTTTCATCATAGGTACACGTCAACTATGACAGACAAATTGAGGAAAAAAAATCCAGGAAATCACATTGTAGGATTTTTAATGAATTTATTTGCAAATTATGGTGGAAAATAAGTATTTGGTCACCTACAAACAAGTAAGATTTCTGGCTCTCACAGACCTGTAACTTCTTCTTTAAGAGGCTCCTCTGTCCTCCTCGCTTTACCTGTATTAATGGCACCTGTTTGAACTTGTTATCAGTATAAAAGACACCTGTCCACAACCTCAAACAGTCACACTCCAAACTCCACTATGGCCAAGACCAAAGAGCTGCCAAAGGACACCAGAAACAAAATTGTAGACCTGCACCAGGCTGGGAAGACTGAATCTGCAATAGGTAATCAGCTTGGTTTGAAGAAATCAACTGTGGGAGCAATTATTAGGAAATGGAAGACATACAAGACCACTGATAATCTCCCTCGATCTGGGGCTCCACGCAAGATCTCACCCCGTGGGGTCAAAATGATCACAAGAACGGTGAGCAAAAATCCCAGAACCACAGGGGGACCTAGTGAATGACCTGCAGAGAGCTGGGACCAAAGTAACAAAGCCTACCATCAGTAACACACTACGCCGCCAGGGACTCAAATCCTGCAGTGCCAGACGTGTCCCCCTGCTTAAGCCTGTACATGTCCAGGCCCATCTGAAGTTTGCTAGAGTGCATTTGGATGATCCAGAAGAGGATTGGGAGAATGTCATATGGTCAGATGAAACCAAAATAGAACTTTTTGGTAAAAACTCAACTCCGTCGTGTTTGGAGGACAAAGAATGCTGAGTTGCATCCAAAGAACACCATACCTACTGTGAAGCATGGGGGTGGAAACATCATGCTTTGGGGCTGTTTTTCTGCAAAGGGACCAGGACGACTGATCCGTGTAAAGGAAAGAATGAATGGGGCCATGTATCGTGAGATTTTGAGTGAAAACCTCCTTCCATCAGCAAGGGCATTGAAGATGAAACGTGGCTGGGTCTTTCAGCATGACAATGATCCCAAACACACCGCCCGGGCAACGAAGGAGTGGCTTCGTAAGAAGCATTTCAAGGTCCTGGAGTGGCCTAGCCAGTCTCCAGATCTCAACCCCATAGAAAATCTTTGGAGGGAGTTGAAAGTCTGTGTTGCCCAGCGACAGCCCCAAAACATCACTGCTCCAGAGGAGATCTGCATGGAGGAATGGGCCAAAATACCAGCAACAGTGTGTGAAAACCTTGTGAAGACTTACAGAAAACGTTTGACCTGTGTCATTGCCAACAAAGGGTATATAACAAAGTATTGAGAAACTTTTGTTATTGACCAAATACTTATTTTCCACCATAATTTGCAAATAAATTCATTAAAAATCCTACAATGTGATTTTCTGGAGAAAAAAATTCTCAATTTGTCTGTCATAGTTGACGTGTACCTATGATGAAAATTACAGGCCTCTCTCATCTTTTTAAGTGGGAGAACTTGCACAGTTGGTGGCTGACTAAATACTTTTTCCCCCACTGTACGTGATGTATTAAACAGTAGTCCTACATTAACACAGGATACACTACTCTAGTGTAACTGTAACTGAAACAATGAGTCATGATGACTAGTGTAACTGTAACTGAAACAATGAGTCATGATGACTAGTGTAACTGAAACAATGAGTCATGATGACTAGTGTTACTGTAACTGAAACAATGAGTCATGATGACTAGTGTAACTGAAACAATGAGTCATGATGACTAGTGTAACTGAAACAATGAGTCATGATGACTAGTGTAACTGTAACTGAAACAATGAGTCATGATGACTAGTGTAACTGAAACAATGAGTCATGATGACTAGTGTAACTGTAACTGAAACAATGAGTCATGATGACTAGTGTAACTGAAACAATGAGTCATGATGACTAGTGTAACTGTAACTGAAACAATGAGTCATGATGACTAGTGTAACTGAAACAATGAGTCATGATGACTAGTGTTACTGTAACTGAAACAATGAGTCATGATGACTAGTGTAACTGAAACAATGAGTCATGATGACTAGTGTTACTGTAACTGAAACAATCAGTCATGATGACTAGTGTTACTGTAACTGAAACAATGAGTCATGATGACTAGTGTAACTGAAACAATGAGTCATGATGACTAGTGTTACTGTAACTGTTTCCCAGGATGAGAATGACTTTTAGAGTAGATTTATTAATCTGGGTTTGGTGGGAAACAAACGTCAAGCCAAGCTTGCTTCCCAAATGGCACCCTATTCCCTGTATAGTGCACTACTGTTGACCAGGCCCATATAATGACGATATAGTGAAAAGGGTGCCATTTGGGATACAATCCATCTTTATCTGAGACATGACAATTTGCCAGTTGTAATTTGGTCTGGTTCGCCCAATGTCTGATTCATCAAGAGGTTTCCATGACAACTGTCTCTGACCCCTGACCTGTGACCTTCAGGGCGGGAAGGGAACCCTGGGACCCAAAGGAGATGACGGAGAGCCTGGAAACCCCGGCCTGGACGTGAGTCACCCCATCTCTATCTGTCTCTCTCTCTCTCTCTCTCTCTCTCTCTGTCTCTCTTTATCCTCTCTCTCTCTGTCTCTCTCTCTCTCTCTCTCTCTCTCTCTCTCTCTCTCTCTCTCTCTCTCTCTCTCTCTCTCTCTCTCTCTCTCTCTCTCTCTCTCTCTCTCTCTCTCTCTCTCTCTCTCTCTCTCTCTCTCTCTCTCTCTCTCTCTCTCTCTCTCTCTCTCTCTCTCTCTCTCTCTCTCTCTCTCTCTCTCTCTCTCTCTCTCTCTCTCTCTCTCTCTCAAATTCAAGCTGCTTTACTGGCATGAAAAACATTGCATCAATATTGCCAAAGAAACAATGTATACATTTAAGTCATTTAGCAGACGCTCTTATCCAGAGCGACTTACAGTTAGTGAATACATTTTTTTTTTTATACTGCCCCCCGTGGGAATCGAACCCACAACCCTGGCGTTGCAAACAACTGAGCTACATCCCTGCCGGCCATTCCCTCCCCATAATAATAATAATAATAATAATAATGATAATAATAATATTAAGTACACAGATGTTATTATTCAGTGTCCCTCAGGCTGTGGCAGGCAAATAAATATTTGGCTGCAAGAGGAGCCATTGCTCCTTCGCCAATTACTATTTTTTGTTTTTCCTTTGAATAAATGTAGTAATTTCTGTGAATAATGAATCTCTTGGTGAGGAATATTTATCACAGTAAAGGAGAAAGTGCACCTTTGATTGGTTCTCTCTCTCTCTCTCTCTCTCTCTCTCTCTCTCTCTCTCTCTCTCTCTCTCTCTCTCTCTCTCTCTCTCTCTCTCTCTCTCTCTCTCTCTCTCTCTCTCTCTCTCTCTCTCTCTCTCTCTCTCTCTCTCTCTCTCTCTCTCTCTCTCTCTCTCTCTCTCTCTCTTCTCTCTCTCTCTCTCTCTCTCTCTCTCTCTCTCTCTCTTCTTCTCTCCCTCTCTCTCTCTCCCCTCATTTCTCTTCTTCTCTCCCTTTTTCTTCTCTCCCTCTTCTTCTCCCCTTTCTCTACTTCTCTCCCTCTCTCCTCTCTCTTCTCTCCCTTTCTCTTCTTCTCTCCCTTTCTCTTCTTCTCGCCCTCTCTCTTCTTCTCTCCCTTTCTCTTCTTCTCTACCTCTCTTCTTCTCTCCCTTTCTCTTCTTCTCTCCCTCTCTTCTTCTCTTCTTCTCTCCCTATCTTTAAGTCTTGCAGCTGGTAACGCTTTATGTTCTGGACGCAGTGTTTGTGTGTATTAAAAGCTTTGAGCTGCTGCAGCTGTGTATATGTCATTGTCATGGATACCAGGAAATGAGGGGAGAGTATGTGGGTAGCTCATTCCTCTAGTTTAGCCCTAGTGATGTGTGTTATAGTTAACCTCTGCTTGGCCAAGGTTCTTTTTACTTTGGTCCTCTGGGGAGGCTGTGGGAATGAGCTCAACTTACAAGTTCACGTTTCTTCACCTAAACATCCTTACCCTTCCAGCACCATTCCCTATACTCCAGCCTTTAGGCACCTTAACCCCAGTCCCATCCCTCAGCCCTATCCCCATCCCTCAGCCCTATCCCCATCCCTCAGCCCCATCCCTCAGCCTCATCCCTCAGCCCCATCCCTCAGCCCCCAGCCTCATCCATCAGCCCCATCCCTCAGCCCCATCCCTCAGCCTCATCCCTCAGCCTCATCCCTCAGCCCCATCCCCATCCCTCAGCCCCATCCCTCAGCCCCATCCCTCAGCCCCATCCCCATCCCTCAGCCTCATCCCTCAGCCCCATCCCTCAGCCCCATCCCTCAGCCTCATCCCTCAGCCCCATCCCCATCCCTCAGCCCCCAGCCTCATCCATCAGCCCCATCCCTTCAGCCCCATCCCTCAGCCCCATCCCTCCAGCCCCATCCCTCAGCCCCATCCCTCAGCCTCATCCATCAGCCCCATCCCTTCAGCCCCATCCCTCAGCCCCATCCCTCCAGCCCCATCCCTCAGCCCCATCCCTTCAGCCCCATCCCTCAGCCCCATCCTCCAGCCCCATCCCTCAGCCCCATCCCTCAGCCCCATCCCTCCAGCCCCATCCATCAGCCCCATCCCTTCAGCCTCATCCCTCAGTCCCATCCCTCAGCCCCATCCCTCAGTCCCATCCATCAGCCCCATCCCTCAGCCCCATCCCTCAGCCCCATCCCTCAGCCCCATCCCTCAGCCCCATCCCTCAGTCCCATCCCTCAGCCTCATCCCTCAGCCCCATCTCTCAGCCCCATCCCTCAGCCTCATCCCTCAGCCCCATCCCTCAGTCCCATCTCTCAGCCCCATCCCTCAGCCCCATCCCCAGCCCCATCCCCAGCCCCATCCCTCAGCCCCCAGCCTCATCCATCAGCCTCATCCCTCATCCCTCATTTTTAAAAATAAAACAACAACAAAAAAAGTGTTGAGAGAAAAAAGAGCAGAAGTAAAATAAAGTGACAGTAGGGAGGCTATATATACAGGGGGGTACCGGTGCAGAGTCAATGTGCGGGGGCACCGGCTAGTTGAGATAGTTGAGGTAATATGTACATGTGGGTAGAGTTAAAGTGACTATGCATAAATAATTAACAGAGTAGCAGCAGCGTAAAAAGGATGGGGTGGGGGGGGCAGTGCAAATAGTCCGGGTAGCCATGATTAGCTGTTCAGGAGTCTTATGGCTTGGGGGTAGAAGCTGTTGAGAAGTCTTTTGGACCTAGACTTGGCACTCCGGTACCGCTTGCCGTGCGGTAGCAGAGAGAACAGTCTATGACTAGGGTGGCTGGAGTCTTTGACAATTTTGAGGGCCTTCCTCTGACTCTGATCAGGGTTGGAGGGAGAGGCTCAGGGTTGGAGGGTTAGAGGGAGAGTATCAGGGTTGGAGGGTTAGAGGGAGAGGATCAGGGTTGGAGGGTTAGAGGGAGAGGATCAGGGTTGGAGGGAGAGGATCAGGGTTGGAGGGTTAGAGGGAGAGGATCAGGGTTGGAGGGTTAGAGGGAGAGGATCAGGGTTGGAGGGTTAGAGGGAGAGGATCAGGGTTGGAGGGTTAGAGGGAGAGGATCAGGGTTGGAGGGTTAGAGGGAGAGGATCAGGGTTGGAGGGTTAGAGGGAGAGGATCAGGGGTTGGAGGGGTTAGAGGGAGAGGATCAGGGTTGGAGGGTTAGAGGAGAGGATCAGGGTTGGAGGGTTAGAAGGGAGAGGATCAGGGTTGGAGGGTTAGAGGGAGAGGATCAGGGGTTGGAGGGTTAGAGGGAGAGGATCAGGGTTGGAGGGTTAGAGGGAGAGGATCAGGGTTGGAGGGTTAGAGGGAGAGGATCAGGGGTTGGAGGGTTAGAGGGAGAGGATCAGGGTTGGAGGGTTGGAGGGAGAGGATCAGGGTTGGAGGGTTAGAGGGAGAGGATCAGGGTGGGGTAGGGAGAGGATCAGGGTTGGAGGGTTAGAGGGAGAGGATCAGGGTTGGAGGGTTAGAGGGAGAGGATCAGGGTTGGAGGGTTAGAGGGAGAGGATCAGGGTTGGAGGGTTAGAGGGAGAGGATCAGGGTTGGAGGGTTAGAGGGAGAGGATCAGGGTTGGAGGGTTAGAGGGAGAGGATCAGGGTTGGAGGGTTAGAGGGAGAGGATCAGGGTTGGAGGGTTAGGAGGGAGAGGATCAGGGTTGAGGGTTAGAGGGAGAGGATCAGGGTTGGAGGGTTGGAGGGAGAGGATCAGGGTTGGAGGGTTAGAGGGAGAGGATCAGGGTTGGAGGAGAGGATCAGGGTTGGAGGGTTAGAGGGAGAGGATCAGGGTTGGAGGGTTAGAGGGAGAGGATCAGGGTTGGAGGGTTAGAGGGAGAGGATCAGGGTTGGAGGGTTAGAGGGAGAGGCTCAGGGTTGGAGGGTTAGAGGGAGAGGATCAGGGTTGGAGGGTTAGAGGGAGAGGATCAGGGTTGGAGGGTTGGAGGGAGAGGATCAGGGTTGGAGGGTTAGAGGGAGAGGATCAGGGTTGGAGGGAGAGGATCAGGGTTGGAGGGTTAGAGGGAGAGGATCAGGGTTGGAGGGTTAGAGGGAGAGGATCAGGGTTGGAGGGTTGGAGGGAGAGGATCAGGGTTGGAGGGTTAGAGGAGAGGATCAGGGTTGGAGGGTTGGAGGGAGAGGATCAGGGTTGGAGGGTTAGAGGGAGAGGATCAGGGTTGGAGGGTTAGAGGGAGAGGATCAGGGTTGGAGGGTTAGAGGAGAGGATCAGGGTTGGAGGGTTAGAGGGAGAGGATCAGGGTTGGAGGGTTAGGGAGAGGATCAGGGTTGGAGGGTTAGAGGGAGAGGATCAGGGTTGGAGGGTTGGAGGGAGAGGATCAGGGTTGGAGGGTTAGAGGGAGAGGATCAGGGTTGGAGGGTTAGAGGGAGAGGATCAGGGTTGGAGGGTTAGAGGGAGAGGATCAGGGTTGGAGGGTTAGAGGGAGAGGATCAGGGTTGGAGGGTTAGAGGGAGAGGATCAGGGTTGGAGGGTTAGAGGGAGAGGATCAGGGTTGGAGGGTTAGGAGGGAGAGGATCAGGGTTGGAGGGTTAGAGGGAGAGGATCAGGGTTGGAGGGTTAGAGGGAGAGGATCAGGGTTGGAGGGTTGGAGGGAGAGGATCAGGGTTGGAGGGTTAGAGGGAGAGGATCAGGGTTGGAGGGAGAGGATCAGGGTTGGAGGGTTAGAGGGAGAGGATCAGGGTTGGAGGGTTAGAGGGAGAGGATCAGGGTTGGAGGGTTGGAGGGAGAGGATCAGGGTTGGAGGGTTAGAGGGAGAGGATCAGGGTTGGAGGGTTGGAGGGAGAGGATCAGGGTTGGAGGGTTAGAGGGAGAGGATCAGGGTTGGAGGGTTAGAGGGAGAGGATCAGGGTTGGAGGGTTAGAGGGAGAGGATCAGGGTTGGAGGGTTAGGAGGGAGAGGATCAGGGGTTGGAGGGTTAGAGGAGAGGATCAGGGTTGGAGGGTTAGAGGGAGAGGATCAGGGTTGGAGGGTTAGAGGGAGAGGATCAGGGTTGGAGGGTTAGAGGGAGAGGATCAGGGTTGGAGGGTTAGAGGAGAGGATCAGGGTTGGAGGGTTAGAGGGAGAGGATCAGGGTTGGAGGGTTAGAGGGAGAGGATCAGGGTTGGAGGGTTAGAGGGAGAGGATCAGGGTTGGAGGGTTAGAGGGAGAGGATCAGGGTTGGAGGGTTAGAGGGGAGGATCAGGGTTGGAGGGTTAGAGGGAGAGGATCAGGGTTGGAGGGTTAGAGGGAGAGGATCAGGGTTGGAGGGTTAGGAGAGGGAGAGGATCAGGGTTGGAGGGTTAGAGGGAGAGGATCAGGGTTGGAGGGTTAGAGGGAGAGGATCAGGGTTGGAGGGTTAGAGGGAGAGGATCAGGGTTGGAGGGTTAGAGGGAGAGGATCAGGGGTTGGAGGGTTAGAGGGAGAGGATCAGGGTTGGAGGAGAGGATCAGGGTTGGAGGGTTAGAGGGAGAGGATCAGGGTTGGAGGGTTAGAGGGAGAGGATCAGGGTTGGAGGGTTAGAGGGAGAGGATCAGGGTTGGAGGGTTAGGAGGGAGAGGATCAGGGTTGGAGGGTTAGAGGGAGAGGATCAGGGTTGGAGGGTTAGAGGGAGAGGATCAGGGTTGGAGGGTTGGAGGGAGAGGATCAGGGTTGGAGGGTTAGAGGGAGAGGATCAGGGTTGGAGGTTGGAGGGAGAGGATCAGGGTTGGAGGGTTAGAGGGAGAGGATCAGGGTTGGAGGGTTAGAGGGAGGATCAGGGTTGGAGAGGAAGGTTGGAGGGTTAGGAGGAGAGGATCAGGGTTGGAGGGTTAGAGGGAGAGGATCAGGGTTGGAGGGTTAGGAGGGAGAGGATCAGGGTTGGAGGGTTAGAGGGAGAGGATCAGGGTTGGAGGGTTAGAGGGAGAGGATCAGGGTTGGAGGGTTAGAGGGAGAGGATCAGGGTTGGAGGGTTGGAGGGAGAGGATCAGGTTGGAGGGTTGAGGGGGAGGATCAGGGTTGGAGGGTTAGAGGGAGAGGATCAGGGTTGGAGGGTTAGAGGGAGAGGATCAGGGTTGGAGGGTTAGAGGAGAGGATCAGGGTTGGAGGGTTAGAGGGAGAGGATCAGGGTTGGAGGGTTAGAGGGAGAGGATCAGGGTTGGAGGGTTAGAGGGAGAGGATCAGGGTTGGAGGGTTAGAGGGAGAGGATCAGGGTTGGAGGGTTAGAGGGAGAGGATCAGGGTTGGAGGGTTAGAGGGAGAGGATCAGGGTTGGAGGGTTAGAGGGAGAGGATCAGGGTTGGAGGGTTAGAGGGAGAGGATCAGGGTTGGAGGGTTAGAGGGAGAGGATCAGGGTTGGAGGGTTAGAGGGAGAGGATCAGGGTTGGAGGGTTAGAGGGAGAGGATCAGGGTTGGAGGGTTAGAGGGAGAGGATCAGGGTTGGAGGGTTAGAGGAGAGGATCAGGGTTGGAGGGTTAGAGGGAGAGGATCAGGGTTGGGGGAGGAGGGTTAGAGGGAGAGGATCAGGGTTGGAGGGTTAGGAGGGAGAGGATCAGGGTTGGAGGGTTAGAGGGAGAGGATCAGGGTTGGAGGGTTAGAGGGAGAGGATCAGGGTTGGAGGGTTAGAGGGAGAGGATCAGGGTTGGAGGGTTAGAGGGAGAGGATCAGGGTTGGAGGGTTAGAGGGAGAGGATCAGGGTTGGAGGGTTAGAGGGAGAGGATCAGGGTTGGAGGGTTAGAGGGTTAGAGGGAGAGGATCAGGGTTGGAGGGTTAGAGGGAGAGGATCAGGGTTGGAGGGAGAGGATCAGGGTTGGAGGGTTAGAGGGAGAGGATCAGGGTTGGAGGGTTAGAGGGAGAGGATCAGGGTTGGAGGGTTAGAGGGAGAGGATCAGGGTTGGAGGGTTAGAGGGAGAGGATCAGGGTTGGAGGGTTAGAGGGAGAGGATCGAGGGTTGGAGGAGAGGATCAGGGTTGGAGGGTTAGAGGGAGAGGATCAGGGTTGGAGGGTTAGGGGAGAGGATCAGGGTTGGAGGGTTAGAGGGAGAGGATCAGGGTTGGAGGGTTAGAGGGAGAGGATCAGGGTTGGAGGGTTAGAGGGAGAGGATCAGGGTTGGAGGGTTGAGGAGAGGATCAGGGTTGGAGGGTTAGAGGGAGAGGATCAGGGTTGGAGGGTTAGGAGGGAGAGGATCAGGTTGGAGGGTTAGAGGGTTAGAGGGAGAGGATCAGGGTTGGAGGGTTAGAGGGAGAGGATCAGGGTTGGAGGGAGAGGATCAGGGTTGGAGGGTTAGAGGGAGAGGATCAGGGTTGGAGGGTTAGAGGGTTAGAGGGAGAGGATCAGGGTTGGAGGGTTAGAGGGAGAGGATCAGGGTTAGAGGGTTAGAGGGAGAGGATCAGGGTTGGAGGGTTAGAGGGAGAGGATCAGGGTTGGAGGGTTAGAGGGAGAGGATCAGGGTTGGAGGGTTAGAGGGAGAGGATCAGGGTTGGAGGGTTAGAGGGAGAGGATCAGGGTTGGAGGGAGAGGATCAGGGTTGGAGGGTTAGAGGGAGAGGATCAGGGTTGGAGGGGTTAGAGGGAGAGGATCAGGGTTGGAGGGTTAGAGGGGAGAGGATCAGGGTTGGAGGGGTTAGAGGGAGAGGATCAGGGTTGGAGGGTTAGAGGGAGAGGATCAGGGTTGGAGGGTTAGGAGGGAGAGGATCAGGGTTGGAGGGTTAGAGGGAGAGGATCAGGGTTGGAGGGAGAGGATCAGGGTTGGAGGGTTAGAGGGAGAGGATCAGGGTTGGAGGGTTAGAGGGAGAGGATCAGGGTTGGAGGGTTAGAGGGAGAGGATCAGGGTTGGAGGGTTGGAGGAGAGGATCAGGGTTGGAGGGTTAGAGGGAGAGGATCAGGGTTGGAGGGTTAGAGGGAGAGGATCAGGGTTGGAGGGTTAGAGGGAGAGGATCAGGGTTGAAGGGTTAGAGGGAGAGGATCAGGGTTAGAGGGAGAGGATCAGGGTTGGAGGGTTAGAGGGAGAGGATCAGGGTTGGAGGGTTAGAGGGAGAGGATCAGGGTTGGAGGGTTAGAGGGAGAGGATCAGGGTTGGAGGGTTAGAGGGAGAGGATCAGGGTTGGAGGGTTAGAGGGAGAGGATCAGGGGTTGGAGGGTTAGAGGGAGAGGATCAGGGTTGGAGGGTTAGAGGGAGAGGATCAGGGTTGGAGGGTTAGAGGGAGAGGATCAGGGTTGGAGGGTTAGAGGGAGAGGATCAGGGTTGGAGGGTTAGAGGGAGAGGATCAGGGTTGGAGGGTTAGAGGGAGAGGATCAGGGTTGGAGGGTTAGAGGGAGAGGATCAGGGTTGGAGGGAGAGGATCAGGGTTGGAGGGTTAGAGGGAGAGGATCAGGTTGGAGGGTTAGAGGGAGAGGATCAGGGTTGGAGGGTTAGAGGGAGAGGATCAGGGTTGGAGGGTTAGAGGGAGAGGATCAGGGTTGGAGGGTTAGAGGGAGAGGATCAGGGTTGGAGGGTTAGAGGGAGAGGATCAGGGTTGGAGGGTTAGAGGGAGAGGATCAGGGTTAGAGGGTTAGAGGGAGAGGATCAGGGTTGGAGGGTTAGAGGGAGAGGATCAGGGTTGGAGGGTTAGAGGGAGAGGATCAGGGTTGGAGGGTTAGAGGGAGAGGATCAGGGTTGGAGGGTTAGAGGGAGAGGATCAGGGTTGGAGGGTTAGAGGGAGAGGATCAGGGTTGGAGGGTTAGAGGGAGAGGATCAGGGTTGGAGGGTTAGAGGGAGAGGATCAGGGTTGGAGGGTTAGAGGGAGAGGATCAGGGTTAGAGGGAGAGGATCAGGGTTGGAGGGTTAGAGGGAGAGGATCAGGGTTGGAGGGTTAGAGGGAGAGGATCAGGGTTGGAGGGTTAGAGGGAGAGGATCAGGGTTGGAGGGTTAGAGGGAGAGGATCAGGGTTAGAGGGAGAGGATCAGGGTTGGAGGGTTAGAGGGAGAGGATCAGGGTTGGAGGGTAAGAGGGAGAGGATCAGGGTTGGAGGGTTAGAGGGAGAGGATCAGGGTTGGAGGGAGAGGATCAGGGTTGGAGGGTTAGAGGGAGAGGATCAGGGTTGGAGGGTTAGAGGGGAGAGGATCAGGGTTAGAGGGAGAGGATCAGGGTTGGAGGGTTAGAGGGAGAGGATCAGGGTTGGAGGGTAAGAGGGAGAGGATCAGGGTTGGAGGGTAAGAGGGAGAGGATCAGGGTTGGAGGGTTAGAGGGAGAGGATCAGGGTTGGAGGGTTAGAGGGAGAGGATCAGGGTTGGAGGGTTAGAGGGAGAGGATCAGGGTTGGAGGGTAAGAGGGAGAGGATCAGGGTTGGAGGGTTAGAGGGAGAGGATCAGGGTTGAAGGGTTAGAGGGAGAGGATCAGGGTTAGAGGGAGAGGATCAGGGTTGGAGGGTTAGAGGGAGAGGATCAGGGTTGGAGGGTTAGAGGGAGAGGATCAGGGTTGGAGGGTTAGAGGGAGAGGATCAGGGTTGGAGGGTTAGAGGGAGAGGATCAGGGTTGGAGGGTTAGAGGGAGAGGATCAGGGTTGGAGGGAGAGGATCAGGGTTGGAGGGAGAGGATCAGGGTTGGAGGGTTAGAGGGAGAGGATCAGGGTTGGAGGGTTAGAGGGAGAGGATCAGGGTTGGAGGGTTAGAGGGAGAGGATCAGGGTTGGAGGGTTAGAGGGAGAGGATCAGGGTTGGAGGGTTAGAGGGGAGAGGATCAGGGTTGGAGGGTTAGAGGGAGAGGATCAGGGTTAGAGGGAGAGGATCAGGGTTGGAGGGTTAGAGGGAGAGGATCAGGGTTGGAGGGTTAGAGGGAGAGGATCAGGGTTGGAGGGTTAGAGGGAGAGGATCAGGGTTGGAGGGTAAGAGGGAGAGGATCAGGGTTGGAGGGTAGAGGGAGAGGATCAGGGGTTGGAGGGTTAGAGGGAGAGGATCAGGGTTGGAGGGTTAGAGGGAGAGGATCAGGGTTGGAGGGTTAGAGGGAGAGGATCAGGGTTGGAGGGTTAGAGGGAGAGGATCAGGGTTGGAGGGTAAGAGGGAGAGGATCAGGGTTGGAGGGTTAGGAGGGAGAGGATCAGGGTTGGAGGGTTAGAGGAGAGGATCAGGTTGGAGGGTTAGAGGGAGAGGATCAGGGTTGGAGGGTTAGAGGGAGAGGATCAGGGTTGGAG
This sequence comes from Coregonus clupeaformis, assembly GCF_020615455.1. NCBI lineage: Eukaryota > Metazoa > Chordata > Actinopteri > Salmoniformes > Salmonidae > Coregonus > Coregonus clupeaformis. The sequence goes on from NW_025533864.1 coordinate 212,496, forward strand.
GGTTAGAGGGAGAGGATCAGGGTTGGAGGGTTAGAGGGAGAGGATCAGGGTTGGAGGGTTAGAGGGAGAGGATCAGGGTTAGAGGGTTAGAGGGAGAGGATCAGGGTTAGAGGGAGAGGATCAGGGTTGGAGGGTTAGAGGGAGAGGATCAGGGTTGGAGGGTTAGAGGGAGAGGGTCAGGGTTGGAGGGTTAGGAGGGAGAGGATCAGGGTTAGAGGGTTAGAGGGAGAGGATCAGGGTTGGAGGGTTAGAGGGAGAGGATCAGGGTTAGAGGGTTAGAGGGAGAGGATCAGGGTTGGAGGGTTAGGAGGGAGAGGATCAGGGTTAGAGGGTTAGAGGGGAGAGGATCAGGGTTAGAGGGAGAGGATCAGGGGTTGGAGGGTTAGAGGGAGAGGATCAGGGTTGGAGGGTTAGAGGGAGAGGGTCAGGGTTGGAGGGTTAGAGGGAGAGGATCAGGGTTGGAGGGTTAGAGGGAGAGGATCAGGGTTGGAGGGTTAGAGGGAGAGGATCAGGGTTGGAGGGTTAGGAGGGAGAGGATCAGGGTTGGAGGGTTAGAGGGAGAGGATCAGGGTTGGAGGGTTAGAGGGAGAGGATCAGGGTTGGAGGGTTAGAGGGAGAGGATCAGGGTTGGAGGGTTAGAGGGAGAGGGTCAGGGTTGGAGGGTTAGAGGGAGAGGATCAGGGTTGGAGGGTTAGAGGGAGAGGATCAGGGTTGGAGGGTTAGAGGGAGAGGATCAGGGTTGGAGGGTTAGAGGGAGAGGATCAGGGTTGGAGGGTTAGAGGGAGAGGATCAGGGTTGGAGGGTTAGAGGGAGAGGATCAGGGTTAGAGGGAGAGGCTCAGGGTTGGAGGGTTAGAGGGAGAGGATCAGGGTTGGAGGGTTAGAGGGAGAGGATCAGGGTTGGAGGGTTAGAGGGAGAGGGTCAGGGTTGGAGGGTTAGAGGGAGAGGATCAGGGTTAGAGGGAGAGGATCAGGTTGGAGGGTTAGGAGGGAGAGGATCAGGGTTGGAGGGTTAGAGGGAGAGGATCAGGGTTAGAGGGAGAGGATCAGGGTTGGAGGGTTAGAGGGAGAGGATCAGGGTTGGAGGGTTAGAGGGAGAGGATCAGGGTTAGAGGGAGAGGATCAGGGTTGGAGGGTTAGAGGGGAGAGGATCAGGGTTGGAGGGTTAGAGGGAGAGGATCAGGGTTGGAGGGTTAGAGGGGAGAGGATCAGGGTTGGAGGGTTAGAGGGAGAGGGTCAGGGGTTGGAGGGTTAGAGGGAGAGGATCAGGGTTGGAGGGTTAGAGGGAGAGGATCAGGTTGAGGGTTAGAGGAGAGGATCAGGGTTGGAGGGTTAGAGGGAGAGGATCAGGGTTGGAGGGTTAGAGGGAGAGGATCAGGGTTGGAGGGTTAGAGGGAGAGGATCAGGGTTGGAGGGTTAGAGGGAGAGGATCAGGGTTGGAGGGTTAGAGGGAGAGGATCAGGGTTGGAGGGTTAGAGGGAGAGGATCAGGGTTGGAGGGTTAGAGGGAGAGGGTCAGGGTTGGAGGGTTAGAGGGAGAGGATCAGGGTTGGAGGGTTAGAGGGAGAGGATCAGGGTTAGAGGGTTAGAGGGAGAGGATCAGGGTTGGAGGGTTAGAGGGAGAGGATCAGGGTTGGAGGGTTAGAGGGAGAGGATCAGGTTGGAGGGTTAGAGGGAGAGGATCAGGTTGGAGGGTTAGAGGGAGAGGATCAGGTTGGAGGGTTAGAGGGAGAGGATCAGGGTTGGAGGGTTAGAGGGAGAGGATCAGGGTTGGAGGGTTAGAGGGAGAGGATCAGGGTTGGAGGGAGAGGATCAGGGTTGGAGGGTTAGAGGGAGAGGATCAGGGTTGGAGGGTTAGAGGGAGAGGATCAGGGTTGGAGGGTTAGAGGGAGAGGATCAGGGTTGGAGGGTTAGAGGGAGAGGATCAGGGTTGGAGGGGTTAGAGGGAGAGGATCAGGGTTGAGGGTTAGAGGGAGAGGATCAGGGTTGGAGGGTTAGAGGGAGAGGATCAGGGTTGGAGGTTTAGAGGGAGAGGATCAGGGTTGGAGGGTTAGAGGGAGAGGATCAGGGTTGGAGGGTTAGAGGGAGAGGATCAGGGTTGGAGGGTTAGAGGGAGAGGCTCAGGGTTAGAGGGTTAGAGGGAGAGGATCAGGGTTGGAGGGGTTAGAGGGAGAGGATCAGGGTTGAGGGAGAGGATAGGGTTAGAGGGAGAGGATCAGGGTTGGAGGGTTAGAGGGAGAGGATCAGGGTTGGAGGGTTAGAGGGAGAGGATCAGGGTTGGAGGGTTAGAGGGAGAGGATCAGGGTTGGAGGGTTAGAGGGAGAGGATCAGGGTTGGAGGGTTAGAGGAGAGGATCAGGGTTGGAGGGTTAGAGGGAGAGGATCAGGGTTGGAGGGTTAGAGGGAGAGGATCAGGGTTGGAGGGAGAGGATCAGGGTTGGAGGGTTAGAGGGTTAGAGGGAGAGGATCAGGGTTGGAGGGAGAGGATCAGGGTTGGAGGGTTAGAGGGAGAGGATCAGGGTTGGAGGGTTAGAGGGAGAGGATCAGGGTTAGAGGGAGAGGATCAGGGTTGGAGGTTTAGAGGGAGAGGATCAGGGGTTGGAGGGTTAGGAGATCAGGGTTAGAGGGAGAGGATCAGGGTTGGAGGGTTAGAGGGAGAGGATCAGGGTTAGAGGGTTAGGAGGGAGAGGTTCAGGGTTGGAGGGTTAGAGGGAGAGGATCAGGGTTGGAGGGTTAGAGGGAGAGGATCAGGGTTGGAGGGTTAGAGGGAGAGGATCAGGGTTAGAGGGAGAGGATCAGGGTTGGAGGGTTAGAGGGAGAGGATCAGGGTTGGAGGGTTAGAGGGAGAGGATCAGGGTTGGAGGGTTAGAGGGAGAGGATCAGGGTTAGAGGGAGAGGATCACGGTTGGAGGGTTAGAGGGAGATGATCAGGGTTGGAGGGTTAGAGGGAGAGGATCAGGGTTGGAGGGTTAGAGGGAGAGGATCAGGGTTGGAGGGTTAGAGGGAGAGGATCAGGGTTGGAGGGTTAGAGGGAGAGGATCAGGGTTGGAGGGTTAGAGGGAGAGGATCAGGGTTGGAGGGTTAGAGGGAGAGGATCAGGTTAGAGGGAGAGGATCAGGGTTGGAGGGGTTAGAGGGAGAGGATCAGGGTTGGAGGGTTAGGAGGAGAGGATCAGGGTTGGAGGGTTAGGAGGGAGAGGATCAGGGTTGGAGGGTTAGAGGGAGAGGATCAGGGTTGGAGGGTTAGAGGGAGAGGATCAGGGTTGGAGGGTTAGAGGGAGAGGATCAGGGTTGGAGGGTTAGAGGGAGAGGATCAGGGTTAGGAGGGTTAGAGGGAGAGGATCAGGGTTGGAGGGTTAGAGGGAGAGGATCAGGGTTGGAGGGTTAGAGGGAGAGGATCAGGGTTGGAGGGTTAGAGGGAGAGGATCAGGGTTGGAGGGTTAGAGGGAGAGGATCAGGGTTGGAGGGTTAGAGGGAGAGGATCAGGGTTGGAGGGTTAGAGGGAGAGGATCAGGGTTGGAGGGTTAGAGGGAGAGGATCAGGGTTGGAGGGTTAGAGGGAGAGGATCAGGGTTGGAGGGTTAGAGGGAGAGGATCAGGGTTGGAGGGTTAGAGGGAGAGGATCAGGGGTTGGAGGGTTAGAGGGAGAGGATCAGGGTTGGAGGGTTAGAGGGAGAGGATCAGGGTTGGAGGGTTAGAGGAGAGGATCAGGGTTGGAGGGTTAGAGGGAGAGGATCAGGGTTGGAGGGTTGGAGGGAGAGGATCAGGGTTGGAGGGTTAGAGGGAGAGGATCAGGGTTGGAGGGTTGGGAGTTAGAGGGAGAGGATCAGGTTGAGGGAGAGGATCAGGGTTGGAGGGTTAGAGGGAGAGGATCAGGGTTGGAGGGTTAGAGGGGAGAGGATCAGGGTTGGAGGGTTAGAGGGAGAGGATCAGGGTTGGAGGGTTAGAGGGAGAGGATCAGGGTTGGAGGGTTAGAGGGAGAGGATCAGGGTTGGAGGGTTAGAGGGAGAGGATCAGGGTTGGAGGGTTAGAGGGAGAGGATCAGGGTTGGAGGGTTAGAGGGAGAGGATCAGGGTTGGAGGGTTAGAGGGAGAGGATCAGGGTTGGAGGGTTAGAGGGAGAGGATCAGGGTTGGAGGGTTAGAGGGAGAGGATCAGGGTTGGAGGGTTAGAGGGAGAGGATCAGGGTTGGAGGGTTAGGAGGGAGAGGATCAGGGTTGGAGGGTTAGAGGGGAGAGGATCAGGGTTGGAGGGTTAGAGGGAGAGGATCAGGGTTGGAGGGTTAGAGGGAGAGGATCAGGGTTGGAGGGTTAGAGGGAGAGGATCAGGGTTGGAGGGTTAGAGGGAGAGGATCAGGGTTGGAGGGTTAGAGGGAGAGGATCAGGTTGGAGGGTTAGAGGGAGAGGATCAGGGTTGGAGGGTTAGAGGGAGAGGATCAGGGTTGGAGGGTTAGAGGGAGAGGATCAGGGTTGGAGGGTTAGAGGGAGAGGATCAGGGTTGGAGGGTTAGAGGGAGAGGATCAGGGTTGGAGAGGTTAGAGGGAGAGGATCAGGGTTGGAGGGTTAGAGGGAGAGGATCAGGGTTGGAGGGTTAGAGGGAGAGGATCAGGGTTGGAGGGTTAGAGGGAGAGGATCAGGGTTGGAGGGTTAGAGGGAGAGGATCAGGGTTGGAGGGTTAGAGGGAGAGGATCAGGGTTGGAGGGTTAGAGGGAGAGGATCAGGGTTGGAGGGTTAGAGGGAGAGGATCAGGGTTGGAGGGTTAGAGGGGAGAGGATCAGGGTTGGAGGGTTAGAGGGAGAGGATCAGGGTTGGAGGGTTAGAGGGAGAGGATCAGGGTTGGAGGGTTAGAGGGAGAGGCTCAGGGTTGGAGGGTTAGAGGGAGAGGATCAGGGTTGGAGGGTTAGAGGGGAGAGGATCAGGGTTGGAGGGTTAGAGGGAGAGGATCAGGGTTGGAGGGTTAGAGGGAGAGGATCAGGGTTGGAGGGTTAGAGGGAGAGGATCAGGGTTGGAGGGTTAGAGGGGAGAGGCTCAGGGTTGGAGGGTTAGAGGGAGAGGATCAGGGTTGGAGGGTTAGAGGGAGAGGATCAGGGTTGGAGGGTTAGGAGGGAGAGGCTCAGGGTTGGAGGGTTAGAGGGAGAGGATCAGGGTTGGAGGGTTAGAGGGAGAGGATCAGGGTTGGAGGGTTAGAGGGAGAGGATCAGGGTTGGAGGGTTAGAGGGGCTAAGTTCTCAAAGAGTAGTCAGTACTACAGTCCTAGTGAGAGGCAGTATACAGTAGTCAGTAGACAGTAGAGTCCACTTGGTTTGAGTTAACTGTATCATTATCTCTGGGGTCAAAGGTTACTCATCAGTTGTCTGTCTCACTTTCTCACACAACACTTTGTCAAAGTTCCACTACCTGTAGTGTGTGTTACTAACCCTGTACCTGTCTCTCCTCTGCAGAACGACTCCCCAGGACTCCCAGGGAACAAAGGAGCCAAAGGTCACCGAGGACCTGAAGGAAACCCGGTAAGACAGAGAGAGAGAGATCAATCAGATGTATTTTATAAAGCCCTTTTTACATCAGCAGTTGTCACAAAGAGGCACAGTGGCTAGGAGTAACTATCTAGATGGAAGGAACCTAGACAGGAACCAGCCTCTGAGGGCTGGCCCGTCCGATGGATGGATGGATAGAGATTCTCTCTCTCTCTCTCTCTCTCTATATATATATATATATATATATATATATAGAGAGATAGAGAGAGAGAGAGAGAGAGAGAGAGAGAGAGAGAGAGAGAGAGAGAGAGAGAGCAGAGAGAGAGAGAGAGAGAAGGGAGAGAGACAGAGAGAGAGAGAGAGAGAGAGAGAGAGAGAGAGAGACAGATAGAGACAGAGAGAGAGAGAGAGAGAGAGAGAGAGAGAGATCAATCAGATGTATTTTATAAAGCCCTTTTTACATCAGCAGTTGTCACAAAGAGGCACAGTGGCTAGGAGTAACTATCTAGATGGAAGGAACCTAGACAGGAACCAGCCTCTGAGGGCTGGCCCGTCCGATGGATGGATGGATAGAGATTCTCTCTCTCTCTCTCTCTCTATATATATATATATATATATATATATAGAGAGAGATAGAGATAGAGAGAGAGAGAGAGAGAGAGAGAGAGAGAGAGAGAGAGAGAGAGAGAGAGAGAGAGAGAGAGAGAGAGCGAGAGAGACGAGAGAGAGAGAGAGAGAGAGAGAGACAGATAGAGACAGAGAGAGAGAGAGAGAGAGAGAGAGAGAGAGAGAGAGAGAGAGATCAATCAGATGTATTTTATAAAGCCCTTTTACATCAGCAGTTGTCACAAAAAAAGGCACAGTGGCTAGGAGTAACTATCTAGATGGAAGGAACCTAGACAGGAACCAGCCTCTGAGGGCTGGCCCGTCCGATGGATGGATGGATAGAGATTCTCTCTCTCTCTCTCTCTATATATATAGAGAGATAGAGAGAGAGAGAGAGAGAGAGAGAGAGAGAGAGAGAGAGAGAGAGAGAGAGAGAGAGAGAGAGAGAGAGAGACAGAGAGAGAGAGAGAGAGCAGAGAGAGAGAGAGAGAGAGAGAGAGAGACAGGGAGAGAGAGAGAGAGAGAGAGAGAGAGAGAGAGAGAGAGAGATGCACTCACTGTAGCACTTGGAGATTTATTTTTTTAACGCTTTATAAATTCAACATATTATTATTATGATTTAAAGAGAGACAGAGAGATGGTGTGAGAGAGGGGGTGCAGTCTCCCCCCTCCTCCATTTTCCCCTGGCTAGTGGCTAAGCTGCATATCTCTAGGATAAACAGTTTTGAGTTATGTGTTTGTGGGAAGAACGCTAAGCTCAGCCTACAATTAACTGGCATGTACGTGCGTGTGAAAGTGTGGTTGTATCCTCTTGGTCAAGACAAAATGCTCCTAAATTGAATTTTGTCTGCTTGAAACAAAACAAATGGGAGTGAGGGTGATAGACAGAGGGAAAGAGAGAGACACTATTGAAAGACCCTGTTGTTGTAGCAGAGAGGGGGAGAGTTAAACGTTTTCATCTGTCATTCTGCCCGTTGGAAGCGGTGCTCTCCACAGAACATCTGTTGTGTTATTACAATAATACTCAGCAGAACATCTGTTGTGTCATTATCTCCATTGGTAGAGCATGGCGCTTGTAAAGCCAGGGTAGTGGGTTCGATCCCCGGGACCACCCATACGTAAAAATGGGCTTTGGATAAAAGCGTCTGCTAAATGGCATATTATTATTATTATTATTATTATTATTACAATTATAGCAATACTATTACAGTAGGCCTAGTACACTAGCCTATTAAATCTCTGTCCTGCACACATTAATGAACCATCATCATTGCGTGTTCTCTCCTAGCTTCATGGTTTGAAAGAGGCGTGTAATTCCAGTCCATATGATAGGCCTACTGTCTGCAACGCCCAATCACAGACACCATCCTATATTCAAGAGTCATTCCCCAGCCCCCCCCCCCCAGCCCTGTCCCGTTCTTTACGCTGTCGGACCGCCATTGGACTGGTATACATGGTTTATATTGCTAGTTGGGCCATGGGGTGGGGGCATTCCAACGAGTTGGGTCCGGGGCTTTTGGAAGTGAATCTGTAGTGTTTATACCCAGCTTAAGGTACAATCAAATCAAATCAAATCAAATTTTATTGGTCACATGCGCCGAATACAACAGGTGCAGACATTACAGTGAAATGCTTACTTACAATGTAGGTATGGTACTGCATTGTATGAAAATGTATGCACTCACTAACTGTAAGTCGCTCTGGATAAGAGCGTCTGCTAAATGACTCACTAACTGTAAGTGGCTCTGGATAAGAGCGTCTGCTAAATGACTCACTAACTGTAAGTCGCTCTGGATAAGAGCGTCTGCTAAATGACTCACTAACTGTAAGTCGCTCTGGATAAGAGCGTCTGCTAAATGACTCACTAACTGTAAGTGGCTCTGGATAAGAGCGTCTGCTAAATGACTCACTAACTGTAAGTGACTCTGGATAAGAGCGTCTGCTAAATGACTCACTAACTGTAAGTCGCTCTGGATAAGAGCATCTGCTAAATGACTCACTAACTGTAAGTCGCTCTGGATGAGAGCGTCTGCTAAATGACTCACTAACTGTAAGTCGCTCTGGATAAGAGCGTCTGCTAAATGACTCACTAACTGTAAGTCGCTCTGGATAAGAGCGTCTGCTAAATGACTCACTAACTGTAAGTCGCTCTGGATAAGAGCGTCTGCTAAATGACTCACTAACTGTAAGTGGCTCTGGATAAGAGCGTCTGCTAAATGACTCACTAACTGTAAGTCGCTCTGGATAAGAGCGTCTGCTAAATGACTCACTAACTGTAAGTCGCTCTGGATAAGAGCGTCTGCTAAATGACTAAAAATGTCAAATGTCAAATGTATAGCCTTCAAACACCGCTTCCAGCTGCCACCTGGCGACTATTCTAAATATTAAATATTCATTCAAATCCTCCTGCTGCAGGATTATTTTCCTCCTGCGACTAAATGGGTCATATTAAGATCTGACATCTGTTGTGTCCCTATAAGGTGATGCATGGCTCACTCCTCTCCTCTCTCTCTCTCTCTCTCCGTCTACAGGGACCAGTCGGGCCTCCCGGACCTGCAGGAGCTGATGTGAGTCTAAATTAAAGTTTTTCCTCTAAACCCTAACTCTGACTCAAAACTAATCCCGCCATTTCAGAGTACTACTATATTAGGAGTCTATAACACTTCATCAGGTTATATACTAACGCTACAGGAGTAGATTATGAACTAGAAACTTGTGTCAACTTGCGGTTAAATACTGTACACTGTAAAACATTTCTGGTCTCTTATCCATTTTAGAATAAGGCTGTAACGTAACAAAATGTGGAAAAAGGTCAAGGGGTCTGAATACTTTCTGAAGGCACCGTATACTGTACTGTCTGTAGCTTGAATCCAGTTGGTTATATATACTGTACTGTCATTACTGTCATCTTATGAGGTTATATACTGTACTGTACAATACATGATATATCATTACTGTCATCTTATGAGGTTATATACTGTACAATACATGATATATCATTACTGTCATCTTATGAGGTTATATACTGTACAATACATTATATATCATTACTGTCATCTTATGAGGTTATATACTGTACTGTACAAATATTGAGTAAATAAGAGTGTGCAAAGCTGTCGTCAAGGCAAAGGGTGGCTATTTGAAGAATCGCAAATATAAAATATATTATGATTTGTTTAAAAAAAAAATGGTTTCTACATGATTCCATGTGTGTTTTTTTAATAGTTTTGATGTCTTCACTATTATTCTACAATGTAGAAAATAGTAAAAATAAAGAAAAACCCTGGAATGAGTAGGTGTGTCCAAACTTTTGACTGGTAGTGTATATATACACTATACATTTATATAACGTTACTGTTATCAACAGGAATGTGAGATTCTGGATATCATCATGAAGCTTTGCTGTAAGTTATCCTCCCACACACACACACACACACACACACACACACACACACACACACACACACACACACACTGGAATGACTTACATTGTTTTTGTGTTGTGTTTTTTTTTCTACAGCGTGCTGTGGTGAGTCCATCCCATCTTCTCATTGGCTTCTGAGTTTATCATAGCTTTCTAACCACAAATATGCCCATACTCTGTCTAATGTCTGTCTGTCTAATGTGTCTGTCTGTCTAATGTCTGTCTGTCTAATGTGTCTGTCTAATGTGTCTGTCTGTCTAATGTGTCTGTCTGTCTAATGTGTCTGTCTGTCTAATGTGTCTGTCTGTCTAATGTCTGTCTGTCTAATGTCTGTCTGTCTGTCTAATGTCTGTCTGTCTAATGTCTGTCTGTCTAATGTCTGTCTGTCTAATGTCTGTATGTCTAATGTCTGTCTAATGTCTGTCTGTCTAATGTCTGTCTGTTTAATGTGTCTGTCTGTCTAATGTGTCTGTCTGTCTAATGTGTCTGTCTGTCTGTCTGTCTGTCT
>NW_025533864.1:230000-257500 GCF_020615455.1 Coregonus clupeaformis
ATCAGGATCAGGGTTAAGATCAGGATCAGGGTCAGGGTTAGGATCAGGATCAGGGTTAGGATCAATATCAGGGTTAGGATCAGGATCAGGGTTAGGATCAGGGTTAGGATCAGGATCAGGGTTAGGATCAGGATCAGGGTTAGGATCAGGATCAGGGTTAGGATCAGGGTTAGGATCAGGATCAGGGTTAGGATCAGGATCAGGGTTAGGATCAGGATCAGGGTTAGGATCAGGGTTAGGATCAGGATCAGGGTTTCTCTGTATAGATGTTGTGGTTTATCCTGTCTCTCCTCCTGTCTCCAGTCTCGTTCTCAGGGGACACAGACATCATGCTGATGATGGACAGCTCAGCCAGTGTGGGACAGAGGAACTTTGATTCCAGCAAGACCTTCGTCAAGCGTCTGGCCGAGCGTTTCCTGTCTGCTGAGAGGTCCGGCCGAACTGCTGTGCGTGTCGCCGTGGGCCAGTACAGCCGTGAACGGCGCATGGAGGCGGCGCTGACCTCTAACCTCACCCTGCTGACCAGTAAGATCGATGCCGCCGCCTTCCAGAATGACGGTACTGACGTTACCAAGGCGATGGCCTTTGCCATGGAGCAATTCCAGACGTCAGGGGGCGGGAACAGGAAGAGGAAGCTGGTGCTGTTCTCTGATGGGAGGTCGCAGGGCGTTACCGAGGCGATGTTGGAGAAGCGCGTGCGGCTGGTGTCTGAGGCGGGAGTGGAGCTGTACGTTATCACCGTGGGCAACCAGGTGAGCGAGGCCAACCTGCGCTCGCTGGTCAGCAGAGGGAGGAGATACGACGTCACCTACGCCCAGCGCCACCTGTTCCGCGTCCCAGACTACCCGTCTCTGCTGCGTGGCGTGTTCTACCAGACCGTGTCCCGCAGGGTCTCCCAGGTCTGAGTGCAGGGGCCAGGGCTGGGACCACATGCTTTAGAGTTCAGTCTCCCTCATTATGAATGGCCATTCATACTTCGTCGCTCATTTACAATCACTGTGTTTTAGTTGTGTTTTTATGTCCGATAATGACAGAAGACGATTGTGTGTCAGATTGTGTTAAGAGATTGTGTTACACTGCGTTCATGTGCTCTCTGAATTACCAGGACCTTTCAACTGGAAAACTCCTGAAAACCTCCCGTAACAGAAACTAGTTTCATACGTCCAAAACAGTTGTAACATCTTCCTGTCAGACTGTTCCCAGTTCCATTATTCCCTGTCAGACTGTTCCCAGTTCCATTATTCCCTGTCAGACTGTTCCCAGTTCCATTATTCCCAGTCAGACTGTTCCCAGTTCCATTATTCCCAGTCAGACTGTTCCCAGTTCCATTATTCCCAGTCAGACTGTTCCCAGTTCCATTATTCCCTGTCAGACTGTTCCCAGTTCCATTATTCCCAGTCAGACTGTTCCCAGTTCCATTATTCCCAGTCAGACTGTTCCCAGTTCCATTATTCCCTGTCAGACTGTTCCCAGTTCCATAATTCCAAGCAACACATGAACGCAGCATTAAACAGAAAGGTTACTGTAAAATAATGGGTTTTTTTGTGTTTTTTTTTAAAACAAACTTATTTTATGTTGTTTGTAGATCAGACAGAACAGGATATGACATCACTACATATTTTTTAAACATCAAAGTTAAACATCCTCCCTCTAGACAACCTGGTCCTAATCCAGATACTGAACAGCTGGACACAGACTGTTGGCGTGGTCTCTAATGTCCACTATATCATGTATAAACAGTTTGTCTGGGTTCGCTTGTTCAGATGAGGACAGCCTCACACACACAACCAGACGGGAAAACATCTGTCACCATGTCTGCACCTCTAAACCTGATGTGGTGAAGAAACCATTAATGACTGTCACACACACATACACTCCTCTCTGTATCAGCCTCATTAACCCTTGAAGGCTGCGAACTGTCAACTTTCTTTTTGCTGGATTATTCAGCCTTTCAACATTCCAGGTAACAGATTTGTGTGTCGTCAGCAGGGAAGGATGAGTCCCTCTATGTAATAAATAATGAATCCATGGTGCTATCGTTCAAAGCCAGTGTCTCAGTGTCAGTGGACAGACTTCTATGTGTAAAACCGATGATGTTTTGATCTGAAAGCAAACCTGCCGTCAGACAGGCTGCTAGACCTGAGCAAGCTGCTTCATTAAATGCCGCTTCACCCAATAAATGTTTCTGTAGTGTCTGTTTTCTGTATGTCCTACACACACACACACACACACACACACACACACGTGCGCACGCACACGCAACACACACATCTCTCTTCTGTCCTTCAGATAGACACACCTCTCTTCAGACAGACACACCTCTCTTCAGACAGACACACCTCTCTTCAGACAGACACACCTCTCTTCAGACAGACACACCTCTCTTCAGACAGACACAGCTCTCTTCAGCCTAATATAGAGGTGTTTGGTCTGGGTTAAAGAGTGCACATCCTGAGTCCATGCCCCGACGAATTGAGGCTGTTCTGAGGGCAACTCAATATTAGGAAGGTGTCCTTAATGTTTTATACACTATGTATAACTACTGCTGTACACACCTTTTCTATTCATATACAGTGGGGAAAAAAAGTATTTAGTCAGCCACCAATTGTGCAAGTAGGATTATTAATGAATTTATTTGCAAATTATGGTGGAAAATAAGTATTTGGTCACCTACAAACAAGCAAGATTTCTGGCTCTCACAGACCTGTAACTTCTTCTTTAAGAGGCTCCTCTGTCCTCCACTCGTTACCTGTGTTAATGGCACCTGTTTGAACTTGTTATCAGTATAAAATACACCTGTCCACAACCGCAAACAGTCACACTCCAAACTCCACTATGGCCAAGACCAAAGAGCTGTCAAAGGACACCAGAAACAAAATTGTAGACCTGCACCAGGCTGGGAAGACTGAATCTGCAATAGGTAAGCAGCTTGGTTTGAAGAAATCAACTGTGGGAGCAATTATTAGGAAATGGAAGACATACAAGACCACTGATAATCTCCCTCGATCTGGGGCTCCACGCAAGATCTCACCCCGTGGGGTCAAAATGATCACAAGAACGGTGAGCAAAAATCCCAGAACCACACGGGGGGACCTAGTGAATGACCTGCAGAGAGCTGGGACCAACGTAACAAAGCCTACCATCAGTAACATACTACGCCGCCAGGGACTCAAATCCTGCAGTGCCAGACGTGTCCCCCTGCTTAAGTCAGTACATGTCCAGGCCCGTCTGAAGTTTGCTAGAGTGCATTTGGATGATCCAGAAGAGGATTGGGAGAATGTCATATGGTCAGATGAAACCAAAATATAACTTTTTGGTAAAAACTCAACTCGTCGTGTTTGGAGGACAAAGAATGCTGAGTTGCATCCAAAGAACACCATACCTACTGTGAAGCATGGGGGTGGAAACATCATGCTTTGGGGCTGTTTTTCTGCAAAGGGACCAGGACGACTGATCCGTGTAAAGGAAAGAATGAATGGGGCCATGTATCGTGAGATTTTGAGTGAAAACCTCCTTCCATCAGCAAGGGCATTGAAGATGAAACGTGGCTGGGTCTTTCAGCATGACAATGATCCCAAACACACCGTCCAGGCAACGAAGGAGTGGCTTCGTAAGAAGCATTTCAAGGTCCTGGAGTGGCCTAGCCAGTCTCCAGATCTCAACCCCATAGAAAATCTTTGGAGGGAGTTGAAAGTCCGTGTTGCCCAGCGACAGCCCCAAAACATCACTGCTCTAGAGGAGATTTGCATGGAGGAATGGGCCAAAATACCAGCAACAGTGTGTGAAAACCTTGTGAAGACTTACAGAAAACGTTTGACCTGTGTCATTGCCAACAAAGGGTATATAACAAAGTATTGAGAAACTTTTGTTATTGACCAAATACTTATTTTCCACCATAATATGCAAATAAATTCATAAAAAATCCTACAATGTGATTTTCTGGATTCTTTTTTCTCAGTTTCTCTGTCATAGTTGACGTGTACCTATGATGAGAATTACAGGCCTTGCACAATTGGTGGCTGACTAAATACTTTTTTCCCCCACTGTACTGTCCATACTGTCTATACAATTTTGTACATATATATTTATCTTCCGGACTTTGACATTGCTCGTTCAGAACCGAAAACCAGAAAATAACGACATTTTTCAAAGAACAGAAACGGAACCTGGAACGAAAGTGATCCATATTGTTCCGGAACAGAACCGTTATTTTTAAAGCATGGGAACTGGTTAATAACGTTCAAGGCATGTTTTTCTAGTCCCACTACAAAACGCAGCAAAGCCCTCACTCAGAAATGTGTTCAGGTGTCTGCCTGCAAACTGAAAATCTTTGCCTGTGTGTGTTTGCAGGCTACCTGCCCCTCCCCCCTTTGAATCAAAGGCTACGGTACTGACGCTACAAGCTTGATTCAGAAGAAAGGGAGAGAGATTTTTTATTAGCCAGAGAAAATGGATTAACTTTTTCAATGCTAGTTAGGATATTATAGGCATAGTTATCAAGTTTCACGTAGGATTTATTAATTACAAATAGCTGAGACGTGTTTTTAATTCTGGTGCCGCTCTGCACACACAAGCTTGTTAGCTAGCTTGCTCAAAGGACATTCAAAGTCCCTCCTAGGTATAATTCTGTGGACCTAATTCACATACTACAAGACCATGGTGCTTGCCTACGGAGCTGTGAGGGGAACGGCACCTCCTTACCTTCAGGCTCTGATCAGACCCTACACCCAAATGAGGGCACTACGTTCATCCACCTCTGGCCTGCTAGCTCCCCTATCTCTACGGAAGCACAGTTCCCGCTCAGCCCAGTCAAAGCTATTCGCTGCTCTGGCACCCCAATGGTGGAACAAGCTCCCCCACGACAGCGGAGGCACTGACCACCTTCCGGAGACACTTGAAACCCTACCTCTTTAAGGAATACCTGGAATAGTATAAAATGTATCCTTTTACCCCCCCCCATAAAAAAATCATTTTAAAAAATGGTGCAATTTGTAAGTGGCTCTGGATAAGAGCGTCTGCTAAATGACGTAAATGTAAATAATGTCATAACAAGATGCTCAGCACTTCAAGCCTCAAACCTCTCTCGCTTTCTCCTGCAAAAATGTGTCACATCTTGCGCCATAGGCTACACTTGTCTGTCCTTCACACACGTGAACAACCAGCTAGCCTGCTCTATCCACACTGATTGGTGAAGTCATGTAATAATCTAAATGTAAAAAACTTGATTTCACATGTTAAAAAAAGGAACAAATGTACAGTACTTTGGTCGGAACAGTGGAACGAAACAAAAAAAAAAGTGGTTCTGTTCAGGACGAAACGATTGGAAACCCGTTTATAAGTAAAACACACATTTGATTAGCTAGCCAATTTCGAGTTGATAACAAGCGAGCTAAAGTTATTAGCTGGCTGGCTTTCTATGGGCTGAACAATGCTAGCTATAGTTAGCTATGCTAAGTAACGTTAGTTGCTACTTGCTAGCCACAAGATCGTGACGTTTTACCCTTGACCTACAATTTCCACACCTAACGGAAATGAAATTAACATAATACAGAATCTCTAACTTAAACAAAACAGATTTCTGTATCTGTTTTTGCATGGGCTGCGTCTCAATCCACCGCATCTGCCGATATCGTCCTTCCGCATCTGTGGTGAAAGGTGGCAGAGCTAGAGCGATGTTTGTCAGATCATGACATCCCGAAAATTGGTCTTCTCACGAAAACGTCTGTAGCATCTGAACGGTTTGGCCTAGAAATGGTGTTCTCCGTTTTGCTCTAGGACACGTACAGACTCTTCTGCCAACTTCTGTCTGTAGACAATCCTGTCTCGGAGCGCTACCGACAATTCCGTCGACCTCATGGCTTGGTTTTTGCTCAGACATTCACTGTCAACTGTGGGACCTTTTTACATAGACAGGTGTGTGCCTTTCCAAATCATGTCCAATCAATAGAATTTACAACAGGTGGACTCCAACCAAGTTGTAGAAACAGCTCAAGGAGGATGATCAATGGAAACAGGATGCACCTGAGCTCAATATCTAATCTCATAGCAAAGGGTCTGAATATTGATGTAAATAAGGTAATTCCATTTTTTAAATAGTTTTTTTAGCAAACATTTCTAAAAACCTGTTTTCACTTTGTCATTATGGTGTATTGTGTGTAGATTGCTGAGGATTTTAAACATATTTTATCAATTTTAGAATAAGGCTGTAACATAAAATGTGGAAAAAGTCAAGGGGTCTGAATACTTTCCGAAGGCACTGTATATGGAGATTGTTTAGTGCCTAAAATAAGGGGATAAATACATATAAAAGGACGGACACTTCAGAACAAACTTTATTTAGATTTTGGGGGGGACTGTGAATCTGCTATTCAATGCGTTTATTGGCTAATAACAGTAATGCCAAATTCAATGTTTCATCCAATAATTGTTTTAATATATTTTTTTGGCTGGTCTTAAAATTCCAAATGAAATGGCTAAATAATCCATATGGTATGACCATCTTAAAAAAATTCCATATGTTAGCTTAGAACCCCCCCCCCTCCCCCGGCTAGGATTGGACTTAGACTCTAGAAGGTTAACAGGTTGCAGTTGTGTAATATGTCAGGTCATTTTAGTTTAGAAGGGCTGTTATTGTCACAATCGTTGAGAGATGGGTCAGACCAAGGTGCAGCGTGGTATGCGAACATGTTTATTAAACTCAATAAACATAAACAAAACAAGAAACAACGTAACGTGAAATCCATACAAGCATAAACACGGAACAAGATCCCACAACTAAGGTAGGCAAACAGGTTACTTAAGTATGATCCCCAATCAGAGACAACGAGCGACAGCTGTTTCTGATTGGGAATCACACCCGGCCAAACATAGAAACACCACATCTAGATCCTAAACATAGAAAATCTAACATAGATCCTCACGCCCTGACCAAACCAACTAAAGACAACAGGCCTCTCAAGGCGCGTGACAGTTATAACGTTTTGAAAATGTGTGTGATGATTAATGCGCCCTACTCATGTTTGTGGCAAATGATATCCGAACTGCGAAGGTTTGTGCTAGCTAGCTGTGTGTTTCCTTATCCCTGAAGGGCTGGCTGGAAGCGAAAGGGCTGTGAAACAATAGATTATGATTCGTTGAATTCGAAACGGGAATATCCAACCAGCGTAGGGTCCCGCCCCTTCATTATCTACATTATCTACACATCAAAGCAGATTCTCAAGTCAGGAAGATGGTGTCAGCCAGACTGTGAGGAAGTCCCTTCCATCTTCCATCTATGTAATGTCTTCCAGATTATGGACAAGTCCATATATGGCAAGAATCAGCTCAAATAAGCAGAGAAACGACAGTCCATCATTACTTTACGACATGAAGGTCAGTCAATACAGACCATTTCAAGAACTTTGAAAGTTTCTTCAAGTGCTGTCGCAAAAACCATCAAGCGCTATGATGAAACTGGCTCTCATGAGGACCGCCACAGGAATGGAAGACCCAGAGTTACCTCTGCTATAGAGGATAAGTTCATTAGAGTTACCAGCCTGAGAAATTGCAGCCCAAATAAATGCTTCACAGAGTTCAAGTAACAAACATATCTCAACATCAACTGTTCAGAGGCGACTGTGTGAATCAGGCCTTCATGGTTTTATTGCTGAAAAGAAACTACTACTAAAAGATACCAATAAGAAGAAGAGACCTGCTTGGGCCAAGAAACACGAGCAATGGACATTAGACAGGTGGAAATGTGTCCTTTGGTCTGGAGTCCAAATTGGAGGGGGAGGTATTATGGTGTGGGGGTGCTTTGCTGGTGACATTGTCAGTGATTTATTTAGAATTCAAGGCACACTTAACCAGCATGGCTTCCACAGCATTCTGCAGCGATACACCATCCCATCTGGTTTGGGCTTAGTGGGACTATCATTTGTTTTTCAGCAGGACAATGACCCAACACACCTCCAGGCTGTGTAAGGGCTATTTGACCAAGAAGGAGAGTGATGGAGTGCTGCATCAGATGACCTGGCCTCCACAATCCCCCGACCTCAACCGAATTGAGATGGGTTGGGATGAGTCGGACGGCAGAGTGAAGGAAAAGCAGCCAACAAGTGCTCAGCATATGTGGGAACTCCTTCAAGACTGTTGGAAAAGCATTGCAGGTGAAGCTGGTTGAGATAATGCCAAGAGTGTGCAAAGCTGTCATCAAGGCAAAGGGTGGCTATTTGAAAATATATTTTTATTTGTTTAACACTTCTTTGGTTACTACATGGCCATATATGTGTAATTTCATAGTTTGTCTTCACTACTATTCTACAATGCAAAAAATAGTCAAATTGAAATGGAAAGAGACTGTTACAAAACACAAAAAAAGTTGAATGACATTCGGAGATTGTCAAACCAAGCCTTTGATACTGAGATTATGATTCACAGCTAATTAAGGCTGTAGCGTAACAAAATGTGGAAAAAGTAAAAGGGTCTGAATACTTTATGAATGCACTGAACACACCCACCTTCTGGAACAGCTCCTGAGGCAGGGGGGTTCCAGAACGCTGCTGAACACACCCACCTTCTGGAACAGCTCCTGAGGGGAGGGGGTACACCCACCTTCTGGAACAGCTCCTGAGGGGAGGGGGCACACCCACCTTCTGGAACAGCTCCTGAGGCAGGGGGGTTCCAGAACGCTGCTGAACACACCCACCTTCTGGAACAGCTCCTGAGGCAGGGGGGTACACACACTTTCTGGAACAGCTCCTGAGGCAGGGGGGTTCCAGAACGCTGCTGAACACACCCACCTTCTGGAACAGCTCCTGAGGCAGGGGGGTTCCAGAACGCTGCTGAACAACAAATCCACCAGGTTTTGTACGTAGCCTGTGAATGAAATGAAATATCACTCAAACATATCACTCAAAATATTACTTTCTCTAGTTTGGAAGTAATTTATATGCTAATAGTGGGACTGTAACTACAGAATAGACTCCGGCCGGTGACGCTGACGCCGTTGCTATGCAACCAGCTGGTGATGTTGGTGATACGTTTTGCTATATTTGTAGTAGATCATCCTTCATTTATTTTGAAAATACTCAATAAACTTTGAGATCAGGCATGTTGTTCTGGGTTAGCAGATGAAGCCCCCGAACGCCATCTAACTAGCTCCCTAACTTAATCCGGGTTAGTTGTCATATCTTTACCTGTAATCCGGGTTAGTTGTCATATCTTTACCTGTAATCCGGGTTAGTTGTCATATCTTTACCTGTAATCCGGGTTAGTTGTCATATCTTTACCTGAGCTGAAATGAGTTGGCTAGCTAACAAGCTAGCTAGCTTAGCTAGCCAGTTCAAGTATATATTTTTAAAGTAAACTGGCTACATCATTTTTTATTTAACCTTTATTTATACAGGTTTTTCTTATTGAGATAAAATCTATTTTTCAAGAAAGACCTGATCCAACAGCAGCAGGGGGAACAAAGTTTCAGACAAAACAACTTACATACACTAACACAACATTTAACAAAACTATAGACACACATACAGTACAACAATTACATATTATGTAAAGAAACATAACTAAAAAAACAGCTGTCCTAGCAAGCTAGTATCAATCAAATGTACACTGCTCAAAAAAATAAAGGGAACACTTAAACAACACATCCTAGATCTGAAAGAATGAAATAATCTTATTAAATACTTTTTTCTTTACATAGTTGAATGTGCTGACAACAAAATCACACAAAAAATAGCAATAGAAATCAAATGTATCAACCCATGGGGGTCTGGATTTGGAGTCACCCTCAAAATTAAAGTGGAAAACCACACTACAGGCTGATCCAACTTTGATGTAATGTCCTTAAAACAAGTCAAAATGAGGCTCAGTAGTGTGTGTGGCCTCCACGTGCCTGTATGACCTCCCTACAACACCTGGGCATGCTCCTGATGAGGTGGCGGATGGTCTCCTGAGGGATCTCCTCCCAGACCTGGACTAAAGCATCCGCCAACTCCTGGACAGTCTGTGGTGCAACGTGGCGTTGGTGGATGGAGCGAGACATGATGTCCCAGATGTGCTCAATTGGATTCAGGTCTGGGGAACGGGCGGGCCAGTCCATAGCATCAATGCCTTCCTCTTGCAGGAACTGCTGACACACTCCAGCCACATGAGGTCTAACATTGTCTTGCATTAGGAGGAACCCAGGGCCAACCGCACCAGCATATGGTCTCACAAGGGGTCTGAGGATCTCATCTCGGTACCTAATGGCAGTCAGGCTACCTCTGGTGAGCACATGGAGGGCTGTGCGGCCCCCCAAAGAAATGCCACCCCACACCATGACTGACCCACCGCCAAACCGGTCATGCTGGAGGATGTTGCAGGCAGCAGAACGTTCTCCACGGCGTCTCCAGACTCTGTCACGTCTGTCACATGTGCTCAGTGTGAACCTGCTTTCATCTGTGAAGAGCACAGGGCGCCAGTGGCGAATTTACCAATCTTGGTGTTCTCTGGCAAATGCCAAACGTCCTGCACGGTGTTGGGCTGTAAGCACAACCCCCACCTGTGGACGTCGGGCCCTCATACCACCCTCATGGAGTCTGTTTCTGACCTTTTGAGCAGGCACATGCACATTTGTGGCCTGCTGGAGGTCATTTTGCAGGGCTCTGGCAGTGCTCCTCCTGCTCCTCCTTGCACAAAGGCGGAGGTAGCGGTCCTGATGCTGGGTTGTTGCCCTCCTATGGCCTCCTCCACGTCTCCTGATGTACTGGCCTGTCTCCTGGTAGTGCCTCCATGCTCTGGACACTACGCTGACAGACACAGCAAACCTTCTTGCCACAGCTCGCATTGATGTGCCATCCTGGATGAGCTGCACTACCTGAGCCACTTGTGTGGGTTGTAGACTCCGTCTCATGCTACCACTAGAGTGAAAGCACCACCAGCATTCAAAAGTGACCAAAACATCAGCCAGGAAGCATAGGAACTGAGAAGTGGTCTGTGTTCACCACCTGCAGAACCACTTCTTTATTGGGGGTGTCTTGCTAATTGCCTATAATTTCCACCTGTTGTCTATTCCATTTGCACAACAGCATGTGAAATGTATTGTCAATCAGTGTTGCTTCCTAAGTGGACAGTTTGATTTCACAGAAGTGTGATTGACTTGGAGTTACATTGTGTTGTTTAAGTGTTCCCTTTATTATTTTGAGCAGTGTATTTATAAAGCCCTTTTTACATTAGCATTTGTCCCAAAGTGCTTATACAGAAACCCAGACTAAAACCCCAGAGAGCAAGCAATGCGGATGTGGAAGCACGGTGGCTAGGAAAAACTCCCTAGAAAGGCAGAAACCTAGGAAGAAACCTAGAGAGGAACCAGGCTCTGAGAGGTGGCCAGTCCCCTTCTGGCTGTGCCGGGTGGAGATTATAACAGTACATGGCCATTAAGGCCAGATTGTACTTCAAGATGTTCAAACGTTCATAGATGACCAGCAGGGTCAAATAATAATCACAGTGGTTGTAGAGGCACATTACACATTAGCTTGATTAGCTAGCTGCAGTATTATTCCCCTTTCAAAAGTAGCTACTAGCTAGCTAGTACGTACTCACCAACACCAGTGGTTTGATGGTTGACAGGCAGCAGAAGTGACCGTGTCGGATGCAATCCATTACTGGCCATCTGGCCATGTTGTTGAAATGCATTGGAAGTTTGCACCAACTTTATGGAAGTCATTCACACGCCTATTTGCCAAGCTAAATGTATATGCAGACATGTCCACAACACATGACAGCTGGGGGCGGACCACACCTTGTTGTCTCTCAGAAGTGGCCATGTAAGTCATCCATACCCAAACCAGTAAGTCACAAAACTCAGTTTTGGACGAAACTGACTTTATGACCAAAATGATCCTATTTATTGTAGTTTGACACTATAATGAATGTTTCTGACTCATATAGATGCGACATAGGCCTTTCAAACCAGAGAAGTTTGTTCTAGGAGGTAGTTGACCTTTAAATATGTGTTGAAAAAGGGTATGTGTGTGTTGGACAGACCGCTGGAGCCCAAAGCACACTGTCTTATCAACAACATTCCACAGAGTGTGTGTGTGTGTGTGTGTGTGTGTGCGTGTGTGTGTGTGTGTGTGTGCGTTCTTGGCTGCTCCATCATTTCTTTGAGAATTTACTCTCTCCTCCTCTTTTCTGGACGTGGAATGAGAGAAGGAGAGAGAGAAAACACAATCCCACACTGCACTGCACTCACCCCCACACACACTCTTCCCTCATATAACTTTTGGGAATGAGCAGTTTCCAGAGAAGTGTGGTTCTAATTGTCTCCATACACTATGGACCACAAACAGTCTTCCTGGGAACTTTGTGGATCACTACCATTAGACTTTATAGTTGTTTCTTAAGATATTTGTGGACCGTTCAATGTAGTTACCAGTCTCCCCAGGAACTTGTACTGTTCCATTCACACTGAAGACGCCAGCCCCATCGTGACCCGGGTTTTCCTACAGTGACGAGTGCTTTCATTAGCAGCGTGCATAGCAACAACAGAATGTGTGCATAGCAACAACAGAATGTTTGTAGCCTCAAACTCTGCATTTACATTACAATCATTTAACAGACGACTGACAAAATCAGTGGAATTAATGTTTAGTAGGAAAAAACAGCCACTTCACTACAACTCAAACAAAGATGTCTGCCGTGTTATAGAGTGACTCAGTGTCTACAGGCTGTTTAGCCTACGTCTGACTGCTGGGAACGTTCACCCTGTTGAGGTGGTGCTGGGATGGGAATGGAGAGATCCTTCTGGTAACGACTCCCAGCTGCCCTGTCAGAATACATCTGGAGAGAGAGCGGGGCAGAGAGAGAGTGAGAGTGAGAGAGAGAGAGAGAGAGACAGAGAGAGAGAGACAGAGAGAGAGAGACAGAGAGAGAGAGAGAGAGAGAGAGAGAGAGAGAGAGAGAGAGACAGACAGAGAGAGAGAGAGTGAGAGAGAGTGAGAGAGAGAGACAGAGAGTGAGAGAGAGAGAGAGAGTGAGAGAGAGTGAGAGAGAGAGAGAGACAGAGAGTGAGAGAGAGAGAGTGAGAGAGCGCTGGCAGGGTCCTGCAGGGTAACGACTCCCAGCTGCCCTGTCAGAATACATCTGGAGAGAGAGAGAGCGCGAACTTTGACTGAGGGGGAGCAGCAGAGCTCGGTAGACCATCATGTTTAAGATTACTCTAAATCAGTTTTGTCCTTTCCTCAGAAGTCTGGATAATCAGTTCCATAACTACACAACTTGTTTACGCCAAAACAAAGATAAACAGCTCAACACATATGCACAAACAGGGACACAGACAGGGACACATGCAGACACAAACAGGGACACAGACAGGGACACAGACAGACACAGACAAGGACACAGACAGGGACAGACAAGGACACAGACAGGGACACATGCAGACACAGACAAGGACACAGACAGGGACACAGACAGGGACAGACAAGGACACAGACAGGGACACATGCAGACACAGACAAGGACACAGACAGGGACACAGACACAGACAAGGACACAGACAGGGACACAGACAAGGACACAGACACTGTAAAAAGCAATTGAGTAGTGGTTACTCAAACATCTCCAACCGCCTGTAGAACTCACATCATATAAGTGGTCCTCACACAGATGTCAATCAGATGTTCTACCACTTAACGTTACAGAGTTAACAAATACTGGGTCATTCAGTAAAAATATGTCTATTTAATCTGTGTTCTGCTAATCTAAAGTTATTTTGTTTTTGCAAGTTATGATTATTTAATATTTTAAAGTTTAAACATTTATTAAATAAGTTGTTCTTATTTGATTCTATTACGTTTTTACGTCTCTACTTAACATAATAAAGTAGTCGGACATTTTGATATGAGTAGAAAACAGTTGATTTATCGGATTCATCGGTGCTGGGAGTTCTGACTACTTCATAGTAGTGGATCTGATTTAAGAGGACTATGGGTCAGTCAATATTGTTTTACTTTATGATACTTTTACACAATGTTGTATGCATGTTTGAAGAAAGAAAAAGTATATTACTAAAATAGTATTAAGCTGTTTGTTGCACTATGAAGTGTTCTTCATCATGATCAACGGATATCAACAGCGTCGGTCAAATTGACTTTCAATAATGAGGAAAGTCATTCCCACCATCAACAAAGTCATTTAAACCAACTCTTAATGACAGCACCCTGCACTGGTTACAGCTCTACCTCCAGTTACTGCTAGAGGAATGAGCACTGTGTTCAACAATGACTGGTTACAGCTCTGCCTCCAGTTACTGCTAGAGGAATGAGCACTGTGTTCAACAATGACTGGTTAGAGCTCTGCCTCCAGTTACTGCTAGAGGAATGAGCACTGTGTTCAACAATGACTGGTTACAGCTCTGCCTCCAGTTACTGCTAGAGGAATGAGCACTGTGTTCAACAATGACTGGTTACAGCTCTACCTCCAGTTACTGCTAGAGGAATGAGCACTGTGTTCAACAATGACTGGTTACAGCTCTACCTCCAGTTACTGCCAGAGGAATGAGCACTGTGTTCAACAATGACTGGTTACAGCTCTGCCTCCAGTTACTGCCAGAGGAATGAGCACTGTGTTCAACAATGACTGGTTACAGCTCTGCCTCCAGTTACTGCTAGAGGAATGAGCACTGTGTTCAACAATGACTGGTTACAGCTCTACCTCCAGTTACTGCTAGAGGAATGAGCACTGTGTTCAACAATGACTGGTTACAGCTCTGCCTCCAGTTACTGCTAGAGGAATGAGCACTGTGTTCAACAATGACTGGTTACAGCTCTGCCTCCAGTTACTGCTAGAGGAATGAGCACTGTGTTCAACAATGACTGGTTACAGCTCTACCTCCAGTTACTGCTAGAGGAATGTGTCACGGATTCAGCCGAGGCTGCCCCTCCTCCTTGCTCGGGCAGGCTTCGGCGTTCGTCGTCCCCGGAGCACTAGCTGCTACCGATCTATGTTTCTGTGTTTGTCTTCTTTGGTCTTTATTGTTTACACCTGTGTCTCATAATGTGGCATTGTATTCCCTTTAAAAACCCCTGTCTCTCATTGTTTGTTGTGTGTGATTGTTTTCCGTGAGGTCGGCAGTTGCTGCTGTATGCGAGTATCGTTCCTCCCTGTTAGGAGGTTTGGTTTTGTATGTTCATTACTGTGCAAGTAAAATATGTCTGCCAGTAGCTCCGTGTCCTGCGCTTGACTTCGTTCGCCGCATACACGTCACCTTGACAGAATCACACACCACCCATGGAGTCAGCAGGAGCGGCGGTGCCAGCTGGATCAATGGAAGAACCGCCATGGAACGGGTGGTGAGCACAATGGAGCGATGGGAGAGAGGAGGTCTGCCTACACCTCCTCCGACGATACCACCACCATCGGCGATGCCCATCGCTTCACCTCCGGGGTCCAGTGGGATTCGGCTCTCGCTTCCGAGGTCTTATGATGGCACAGCTGCCGGGTGTCAGGGTTTCCTGCTCCAGGTTTAACTCTACCTGGCAACCATCCACCCGGTGCCCTCGGGATACGAGAGCGTGTCCGCCCTCATCTCCTGTCTGTCCATCAAGGCGCTGGAGTGGGCCAACGCAGAGTCGGGGGGAATAGACGCCGCTACTGTCAACTATGCGGAGTTCACCCGCCGCTTCAGGGCAGTATTCGATCATCCACCAGAGGGTAAAGCAGCGGGTGAGTGTCTATTCCACCTCAGACAGGGGAGGAGGAGCGCACAGGAGTTCGCACTGGACTTCCGGACGCTGGCTGCCAACGCAGGATGGAATGAGAGGGCCATCATCGACCACTACAGATGTAGCCTGAGGGAGGACGTGCGTCGGGAATTGGCCTGCAGGGACAATTATTTTGTGCCACCTGGGCCACAATAATAAGCCCCCTCTCTGATTGTCCGAGTGTGACCCCCTCCCCATGGGTTACTGCAGCCAGTGTTGCCAGCACTGCCACTACCTGGGTGGGGGTACCCCACCGGAATCCCCACCGGCTAGGTACAAGGTCATCAAGGTACTTATTAGCAGCTTTGAGAATTTCCTTGTATATTATGCTCTCCCATCAGGGAGCTCTGGCTTTGTAGGACCAACCCTGCCAGGCAGGCTCAGAATCTTGAGGGGGCGGTGCTGCTCTAGTAGGTCTCTGACCGCATTTAGCTTTCTGTTTTGGCTGCATATAGGCAACTCACAGCAGGTCCATAAAACAGATGGGGACTTCTGTTTGGTGTATGGGTCGCTCAGGTGGGTGTCTAGGATATAGGGTTGGGGACTCACCTTCACACCAGAGTACAGTACACAGACAAACCCCCACACCAGAGTACAGGACACAGACCAGCCCACCCTCATACCAGAGTACAGGACACAGACCCACCCACACTCACAACAGAGTACAGGACACAGACCCACCCTCGAGTACAGCACAAAGACCCACCCTCGAGTACAGGACACAGACCCACCCACCTTCACACCAGAGTAAAGGACACAGACGGACCCTCACACCAGAGTACAGTACACAGACCCACCCTCACACCAGTGTACAGGACACCTTCCCACCCACCTTCTCACCAGAGTGCAGGACACAGACCCTCCCACCAGAGTACAGGACACAGACAGACCCACACAATAAAATACAGTACACAGACAGACCCACCCTCAAACAAGAGTACAGGCCACAGACCACAGACCCACCCACCCACCTTCACACCAGAGTACAGGACACAGACAGACCCTCTCACCAGAGAACATTACATATTTACATTTACGTCATTTAGCCGATGCTCTTATCCAGAGCGACTTACAAATTGGTGCATTCACCTTATAGCCAGTGGGATAACCACTTTACAATATGTTTTTTTTTGGGGGGATAGAAGGATTCGCCACCTGGTTATCAGAAGGGGGAAAGGAGAAGATTAGTTGTGTGTCGTCTGCGTAGCAATGATAGGAGAGGCCATGTGAGGATATGACAGAGCCAAGTGACTTGGTGTACAGCGAGAATAGGAGAGGGCCTAGAACTGGGGGACACCAGTGGTGAGAGCACGTGGTGCGGAGACAGATTCTCGCCACGCCACTTGGTAGGAGCGACCGGTCAGGTAGGACGCAATCCAAGAGTGAGCCGCGCCGGAGATGCCCAGCTCGGAGAGGGTGGAGAGGAGGATCTGATGGTTCACAGTATCAAAGGCAGCAGACAGGTCTAGAAGGACAAGAGCAGAGGAGAGAGAGTTAGCTTTAGCAGTGCGGAGAGCCTCCGTGACACAGAGAAGAGCAGTCTCAGTTGAATGACCAGTCTTGAAACCTGACTGGTTTGGATCAAGAAGGTCATTCTGAAAGAGATAGCAAGAGAGTTGGCTAAAGACGGCACGCTCAAGAGTTTTGGAGAGAAAAGAGAGAAGGGATACTGGTCTGCAGTTGTTGACATCAGAGGGATCGAATGTTGTTTTTTTGAGAAGGGGTGCAACTCTCGCTCTCTTGAAGACGGAAGGGACATAGCCAGCGGTCAAGGATGAGTTGACGAGCGAGGTGAGGTAAGGGAGAAGGTCACCAGAGATGGTCTGGAGAAGAGAGGGGATAGGGTCAAGCGGGCAGGTTGTTGGGCGGCCGGCCGTCACAAGTCGCAAGATTTTATCTGGAGAGAGAGGGGAGAAAGAAGTCAAAGCATAGGGTAGGGCAGTGTGAGCAGGACCAGCAGTGTCAATTGACTTAACAAAGGAGGATCGGATGTCGTCAACCTTCTTTTCAAAATGGTTGACAAAGTCATCCACAGAGAGTGAGGAGGGGGGAGGGGGAGGAGGATTCAGCAGGGAGGAGAAGGTGGCAAAGAGCTTCCTAGGGTTAGAGGCAGATGCTTGGAATTTAGAGTGGTAGAAAGTGGCCTTAGCAGCAGAAATAGATGAAGAAAATGTAGAGAGGAGGGAGTGAAAAGATGCCAGGTCCGCAGGGAGTTTAGTTTTCCTCCATTTCCGCTCGGCTGCCTGGAGCCCTGTTCTGTGAGCTCGCAATGAGTCATCAAGCCACGGAGCAGGAGGGGAGGACCGAGCCAGCCGGGAGGATAGGGGACATAGAGAGTCAAAGGATGCAGAAAGGGAGGAGAGGAGGGTTGAGGAGGCAGAATCAGGAGATTGGAGGGAGAAGAATTGAGCAGAGGGAAGAGATGATAGGATGGAAGAGGAGAGAGTAGCGGGAGAGAGAGAGCGAAGGTTGCGACGGCGCATTACCATCTGAGTAGGGGCAGAGTGAGTAGTGTTGGAGGAGAGCGAGAGAGAAAAGGATACAAAGTAGTGGTTGGAGACTTGGAGGGGAGTTGCAGTGAGATTAGTAGAAGAACAGCATCTAGTAAAGATGAGGTCAAGCGTATTGCCTGCCTTGTGAGTAGGGGGGGACGGTGAGAGGGTGAGGTCAAAAGAGGAGAGGAGTGGAAAGAAGGAGGCAGAGAGGAATGAGTCAAAGGTAGACGTAGGGAGGTTGAAGTCACCCAGAACTGTGAGGGGTGAGCCATCCTCAGGAAAGGAACTTATCAAGGCGTCAAGCTCATTGATGAACTCTCCAAGGGAACCTGGAGGGCGATAAATGACAAGGATGTTAAGCTTGAATGGCCTAGTGACTGTGACAGCATGGAATTCAAATGAGGAGATAGACAGATGGGTCAGGGGAAAAAGAGAGAATGTCCACTTGGGAGAGATGAGGATTCCTGTGCCACCACCCCGCTGACCAGATGCTCTCGGGGTATGCGAGAACACATGGTCAGACGAGGAGAGAGCAGTAGGAGTAGCAGTGTTTTCAGTGGTAATCCATGTTTCCGTCAGAGCCAAGAAGTCGAGGGACTGGATGGTAGCATAGGCTGAGATGAACTCTGCGTAGACAGATCTTCACACCAGAGTACAGTACAGAGACAGACCCTCTTACCAGAGTACAGTACACAGACAGACCCTGACCCCAGAGCACAGTTATCAGACAGACCCACCCACCACAGTACAGGAAACAGACCCACCCACCACAGTACAGAACACAGCAGACACTCCCACCAGAGTACAGGACACAGACCCACACAATAAAATACAGTACACAGACAGATCCACCCTCACACGAGAGTACAGGACATAGACAGACCCACCCGCCCACCAGATTACGAGACACAGACACGCCCACCAGATTAAGGGACACAGACCCACCCACCAGATTACGGGACACAGACCCACACACCAGAGTACAGGACACAGACACACCCACCTTCACACCAGAGTACAGGATACAGACCCTGACACTCGAGTACAGTACACAGACCCTGAACCCAGAGCACAGTTATCAGAAAAACCCACCCACCAGAGTACAGGACACAGACACACACACAAGAGTCCCGGACACAGACAGACCCACCTTCACACCAGAGTACAGGACCCAACAGTCTGGACACATACAGACCCTCACACCAGAGTACAGTACACGGACAGACCATCACACTCACACCAGAGTACAGGACACAGACAGACCCACACTCACACCAGAGTACAGGACACAGACAGACCCACACACCAGAGTACAGAACAGACAGACCCACACACCAGAGTACAGAACAGACAGACTCTCCCACCAGAGTACAAGACACAGACCCACCCTCACACCAGAGTACAGGACCCAGACAGACCCACTCTCCCACCAGAGTACAAGACACAGACCCACTCTCCCACCAGAGTACAGGACCCAGACAGACCCACTCTCCCACCAGAGTACAGGACCCAGACAGACCCACCCTCACACCAGAGTACAGTAACGTTTCTGTTCTGCAGTTTATTTACAGACTGGTTCAGTGGAACTGTCAGATCACCACAACTCTCTCTCTCTCTGTGTGTGCGTTTTTGTCTGTCCCATCATTTCTCTGAGAATTTACTCTCTCCTCCTCTTTTCTGGACGTGGAATGAGAGAAGGAGAGAGAGAAAACACAATCCCACACTGCACTGCACTCACCCCCACACACACTCTTCCCTCATATCACTTTTGGGAATGAGCAGTTTCCAGAGAAGTGTGGTTCTAATTGTCTCCATACACTATGGACCACAAACAGTCTTCCTGGGAACTTTGTGGATCACTACCATTAGACTTTATAGTTGTTTCTTAAGATCTTTGTGGACCGTTCAATGTAGTTACCAGTCTCCCCAGGAACTTGTACTGTTCCATTCACACTGAAGACGCCAGCCCCATCGTGACCCGGGTTTTCCTACAGTGACGAGTGCTTTCATTAGCAGCGTGCATAGCAACAACAGAATGTGTGCATAGCAACAACAGAATGTTTGTAGCCTCAAACTCTACATTTACATTATAATCATTTAACAGACGACTGACAAAATCAGTGGAATTAATGTTTAGTAGGAAAAAACTGCCACTTCACTACAACTCAGCTACAAACAAAGATGTCTGACTCAGTGTCTACAGGCTGTTTAGCCTACGTCTGACTGCTGGGACCTGTAGCAGTCAGGGGCTGGCCAACAACTGATGAGAGTGTGAAGTAACACAGGCGTAGAACAAAATTGACCTTTCTCCAGGGAAACGACCCAGGACTTTTCTCCAGGGAAACGACCCAGGACTTTTCTCCAGGGAAACGAACCAGGACTTTTATTCAGGAAAAGAAACAGAATGCGCCACAGCGCTGGCTAACAATAAACCAAACCAAAACCTAGCTCGTCTTTGAGCCTTTCTACACGGGTCTTCCGGTCCCTCTCTGCTACCGGACAGCTAAGCTGTTTACCGGCGTATCCAACAAAATAAAACAGAAATTCAACAGGCTTTCCCTTACTTGGGTCAGGTCTATGGCCAAGTAACATCCGGTAGGCTCCTGTCCAGTTGGGTTTGATATCCCTCCCAGGGTTGGAGGGCCCTGCATGTCAGCTCATGCTGCTCCAGACCAAAACACTGATCTGGCCAAAGCCAGATTAAAACAGCCACCACCCAACCTCCAAGCGAATTAGATTCAGGTGTGTGTAATTAGGCTCTTACCCTTCCGAGCCATCCTCTCTCCTGGCCAGCAGATGTAGCCAACGAGCAGGAATATACCTGGCCCGTACACACCCACACCCCTCCTCCGCTCCGACCTGGAAGGTGGGGCAGCCATGGTCCACAGAGCGTTCCAGCTGGGCAAGTCGTCTGCATTCCCGTGTTTCATCCCGGACCTGTGGACCACAGAGAAATGATACTGTTGGAGTGGAGGAGGGGTGTGTACGGGCCACTGAGAGAAACCACCTGGTGGAGGGGTGTGTACGGGCCGGGTCACTGAGAGAAACCACCTGGTGGAGGGGTGTGTACGGGCCGGGTCACTGAGAGAAACCACCTGGTGGAGGGGTGTGGCCGGGTCACTGAGAGAAACCACCTGGTGGAGGGGTGTGGCCGGGTCACTGAGAGAAACCACCTGGTGGAGGGGTGTGGCCGGGTCACTGAGAGAAACCACCTGGTGGAGGGGTGTGTACGGGCCGGGTCACTGAGAGAAACCACCTGGTGGAGGGGGTGTGTACGGGCCAGGTCACTGAGAGAAACCACCTGGTGGAGGGGTGTGTCCGGGCCGGGTCACTGAGAGAAACCACCTGGTGGAGGGGTGTGTACGGGCCGGGTCACTGAGAGAAACCACCTGGTGGAGGGGTGTGTACGGGCCGGGTCACTGAGAGAAACCACCTGGTGGAGGGGTGTGTACGGGCCGGGTCACTGAGAGAAACCACCTGGTGGAGGGGTGTGTACGGGCCGGGTC
Source organism: Coregonus clupeaformis (assembly GCF_020615455.1). Lineage (NCBI taxonomy): Eukaryota > Metazoa > Chordata > Actinopteri > Salmoniformes > Salmonidae > Coregonus > Coregonus clupeaformis. Next base: position 251,733 of record NW_025533864.1, read on the forward strand.
ACTGAGAGAAACCACCTGGTGGAGGGGTGTGTACGGGCCAGGTCACTGAGAGAAACCACCTGGTGGAGGGGTGTGTACGGGCCGGGTCACTGAGAGAAACCACCTGGTGGAGGGGTGTGTACGGGCCAGGTCACTGAGAGAAACCACCTGGAGGAGGGGTGTGGCCGGGTCACTGAGAGAAACCACCTGGTCGCTCTATAGTTGGTCTCCTTGTTACATTTTACTCATTTAGCAGACGCTCTTATCCAGAGCAATTTACAGTTTTAGTGAGTGCATAAATTTTTTCATACTGGCCCCCCGTGGGAAACGAACCCACAACCCTGGCGTTGCAAGCGCCACGCTCTACCAACTGAGCTACACGGGGGGCTGTGTTCCTGGACATCCAGACTAGAGGAGCATGGTCCGTGACCAGAGTGAAGCGTCGTCCCAGGAGGTAGTACTTTAACTTCTTCAATGCCCACTGCACCGCTAGGCGCTCTTTCTCCGCTGTTGAGTATTTGGTTTCTCGGGGCAACAGCTTCCGGCCTCATGTATAGGATGGGATGCTCCTCCCCTCCTACTTCTTGGGACAAGACCGCTCCCACCTCTGTGTCGGAGGCATCAGTCCGGACCACCATCTCTCTCCTCCCCGTCCGGCATCACCAAGACCGGTCCGGAGCACAGGGCCTCCTTCAGGTCCTGAAAGGCTTCTTCTGCTTTGTCAGTCCACCTGACCCCGTTGGGCTGGGTCTTTATGGTCAGGTCTGTGAGAGGACAAGCTACAATTGCATAGTTAGGATTGAACCAACGGTGATAGCTGGTTAGCCCCTCAAAGGTTTTTACCTGAGACTTGGTTTGGGGCCGTGGCCACTGTCGGATGGCTTGAACTTTCTTCTCTTTCGGTTTGACGTTGCCCCTCCCGATGATGAAGCCCAGGTACTCTGCTTCCTCAAGTCCCAGTCTGCATTATTTTGCATTGGCGGTAAGACCTGCTCTGCGAAGAGCCTCCAAGACAGCGTTGAGCTGCTTCAGGTGAAATTCCCAGTTAGGGCTGTACACAATCACGTCATCCAAATATGCTGCAGAGTACTCACTGTGGAGTCTCAGGACCCTATCCATTAGCCTCTGAAAAGTAGACGGAGCTACATGCAGGCCGAAGGGTAGAACTGTGTAATGGCCCTGTAGGCGTGGCAAAGGCTGTCTTCTCCCTTGCCTCTGGAGCCAGGGGAACCTGCCAGCACCCCTTAGTAAGATCCAGGGTGCTGATATACGGTCATCCAGCTCATCTACACGGGGAATAGGATAAGCGTCAAATTTCGATATCTCATTTAGTTTTCGGAAGTCATTGCAAAACCGACCTGTCCGGCTTCGGTAGGGGGTAGGGGTAAGGGGGAAAGGGGGTAGGGGCAGGGAGTAGGGGTAGGGCGAAAGTGGGTAAGGGGTAGGGGGAAAGGGGGTAGGGGGTAGGAAAGGGCGTAGGGGTAAGCGGTAGGGGTAGCGGGAAAGGGGTTAGGGGTAATGGGTATGTGGTAGGGGTAAGCGGTTGGGGTTAGGGGGAAAGGGGTTAGGGTTAAGGTTAGGATTAAGGGGTAAGGGGTAGGGGTTAATTTCGGATTTAGAGAGAGCACTGTTTTTTTCGGTTTAAGAAAGAGAGGAGAGGACAGGGGAGGAGAGGAGGGTCATTCCTGCTTCATGAGTAACATTGAAACGACCCCCCCCCCACACACACACACACACACACTAACAGACTTCTCTCTGTAAGGAAAAACGCACCCCTCGCCAGAAACATCTGGCCAGGAGTAAAAGCACAGCCACCTCTTTCCCCTCCTTCCCCTCTCCTCTCCTCTCCCCTCCTTCCCTGTTCTCCACTTTCTGGTTCATGTTGACATGAGCATTCATCCACAACTTTGTCCTTTGTTGTACTACATTTTCGCTCTTAGTTAGACAGGACTTCCACACAACCTTAACCCTGACATAAACAGGACAGGACTTCTACACGACCTTAATAAATAAATAAATAATATGCCATTTAGAAGACGCTTTTATCCAAAGCGACTTACAGTCATGTGTGCATACATTTATTTACAGGACCACGATATTTACACATGAGATAAACAGGAGAGGACTTCTACACGACCTTAATCACATTTCACATCACATTTTTACTAATACTGTAGAACTTTGTTCTAAAGCTGTATCCGTACCCATTGGATGCAGTGATCACAATATAGTGGCTATATCCAGGAAAGCCAAAGTTCCAAAACCTGTGCCTAAAATGGTGTATAAGAGATCATACAAAAGATTTTGCTGTGACTCTTATGTGGATGATGTTAAAAATTAGTTTTGGTCTGATGTGATTAATAAGGAGCAGACGCTGCACTTGATGAATTTATGAAATTGCTTCTTCCAATTATTGATAAACATGCACCTGTTAAGAAACTGACTGTTAGAACTGTTAAGGCTCCATGGATTGATGAGGAATTGAAAAACTGTCTGGTTGAAAGAGACGGGGCAAAAGGAGTGGCTAATAAATCTGGCTGCACATCTGACTGGCTGATTTACTGCAAATTGAGAAATTATATGACTAAACTCAACAAAAAGAAGAAGAAACTGTATTATGAAGCCAAGATCAACGATGTAAAGAATGATGGAAATAACACTTTGGAGTACTTGAAATTGTGGGCAGAAAGACTAATTCAACTAAATCTTTCATCGAATCAGATGGCTTATTCATCACAAAACCATTTGATGTTGCCAATTATTTTTATGATTACTTACATTTACATTTTAGTCATTTAGCAGACGCTCTTATCCAGAGCGACTTACATTATTATTATTTTTTTATTTTACATACTGGCCCCCCGTGGGAATCGAACCCACAACCCTGGCGTTGCAAACACCATGCTCTACATCCCTGCCGGCCATTCCCTCCCCTACCCTGGACCAATTGTGCGCCGCCCCATGGGTCTCCCGGTCGTGGCCGGCTACAACAGAGCCTGGATTCGAACCAGGATCTCTAGTGGCACAGCTAGCACTGCGATGCAGTGCCTTAGACCACTGCGCCACTCGGGAGACTAATTGGCAAAGTGGGCAAACTTAGGCAGGAAATGCCAACAACGAACAGTGAGCCATCGTATTCATGCATAAAAAAACAAATAATGAAAGAAAAGAATTGCAAGTTTTAATTTTGTAAAGTTAGTGTAGGAGAGGTGGAAAACGTATTGTTATCGATCAATAATAACAAACCTCCTGGCATTGACACCTTAGATGGAAAGCTACTGAGGATGGTAGCTGACTCTATAGCCACTCCTATCTGTCATATCTTTAATCTGAGCCTAGAGGAAAGTCTTTGTCCTCAGGCCTGGAAGGAAGCTAAAGTAATTCCGCTACCCAAGAGTGGTAAAGCGGCCTTTACTGGTTCTAACAGACCTATAAGCTTGCTCCCAGCTCTTAGCAAACTGTTGGAAAAAATGGTGTTTGACCAAATACAATGCTGTTTCTCTGTAAACAAATTAACAACAGACTTTCAGCATGCTTATAGAGAAGGGCACTCAACATGTACTACACTGACACAAATGACTGATGATTGGTTGAAGGAAATTGATAATAAGAAGATTGTGGGAGCTGTACTGTTAGATTTCAGTGCAGCCTTTGATATTATTGACCATAACCTGTTGTTGAAAAAAACATGTGTTATGGCTTTTCAACCTCTGCCATATCGTGGATTCAGAGCTATCTATCTAATAGAACTCAAACGGTTTTCTTTAATGGAAGCTTCTCTAATGCCAAACATGTAAAGTGTGGTGTACCGCAGGGCAGCTCTCTAGGCCCTCTACTCTTTTCTATTTTTACCAATGACCTGCCAATGGCATTAAACAAAGCGTGTGTGTCCATGTATGCTGATGATTCAACCATATACGCATCAGAAACCACAGCTAATGAAGTCACTGAAACCCTTAACAAAGAGTTGCAGTCTGTTTTGGAATGGGTGGCCAGTAATAAACTGGTCCTGAACATCTCTAAAACTAAGAGCTTTGTATTTGGTACAAATCATTCCCTACGTTCTAGACCTCAGCTGAATCTGGTAATGAATGGTGTGGCTGTTGAACAAGTTGAGGAGACTAAATTACTTGCCGTTACCTTAGATTGTAAACTATCATGGTCAAAACATATACAGAAGATTCAATGGTTGTAAAGATAGGGAGAGGTCTGTCCGTAATAAAGAGATGCTCTGCTTTTTTGACACCACACTCCAAAAAGCAAGTTCTGCAGGCTCTAGTTTAGTCTAATCTTGATTATTGAAAGTCGTGTGGTCGAGTGCTGCAAGGAAAGACCTAGTTAAGCTGCAGCTGGCCCAGAACCAAGCGGCACGTCTTGCTCTTCATTGTAATCAGAGGACTGATATAAATACTATGCATGCCAGTCTCTCTTGGCTAAGAGTTGAGGAGAGACTGACTGCATAACTTCTTATTTTTATAATAAACATTAATGTTTTGAAAATCCCAAATTGTTTGCATAGTCAACTTACACACAGCTCTGACACACACACTTACCCCACCAGACATGCCACCAGGGGTCTTTTCACAGTCCCCAAATCCAGAACAAATTCTAGAAAGCGTACAGTATTACATAGAGCCATTATTGCATTGAACTCCGTTCCATCTCATATTGCTCAAATAAACAGCAAACCTGGTTTCAAAAAACAGATAAAGCAACACCTCACGGCACAACGCCTCTCCCCTATTTCACCTAGATAGTTTGTTTGTGTGTATTGATATGTAGGCTATGTGCTGCCTTTAAACATGTTTTATGTAGTCCTGTCCTTGAGCTGTTCTTGTCTATTAATGTTCTGTATTATGTCATGTTGCATGTTTTGTGTGAACCCCAGGAAGAGTAGCTGCTGCTTTCGCAACAGCTAATGGGGATCCTAATAAATACCAAAATACCAAAAACCCTGACATAAACAGGACAGGACTTCTACACGACCTTTACCCTGACATAGACAGGACAGGACTTCCAGACGACCTTTACCCTGACATAAACAGGACAGGACTTCCAGACGACCTTTACCCTGACATAAACAGGACAGGACTTCCAGACGACCTTTACCCTGACATAAACAGGACAGGACTTCCAGACGACCTTTACCCTGACATAAACAGGACAGGACTTCCACACGACCTATTACTCTATATACACACTGCAGTGTGTGTATGTGTGTGTATGTGTGTGTATGTGTGTATATCTGTGTGTATGTGTGTATGTGTATATGTGTGTGTGTGTGAGTATGTGTGTGTGTATGTGTGTGTATGTGTATATATCTGTGTATATTTGTGCATGTGTATATGTGTGTGTGTGTGAGTATGTGTGTGTGTATGTGTGAGTATGTGTGTGTGTATGTGTGTGTGTGAATGTGTGTGTGTGTGTGTGTGTATGTCTGTGTGTGTGCGTGCGTGCGTGTGTATTTGTGCGCGTGCGTGTGTGTGTGTTTGGTGTGTGTCTGTGTGCGTGTTGGTGGACGTGTTTAACTATACTTGTTGACCAGAAGTCCCTACAAGAATAGTAAACCAAGAAAAATTGGACCAACTGGGGACATTTTGTTAGTCCCCACTAGGTCAAATGCTATTTCTAGGGGGTTTAGGGTTAAGGTAAAAATTAGTGTTAGGTTTAGAATTGGGTTAGGGGTTTGGGAAAATAGGATTTTGAATGGGACTGAATTGTTTGTCCCCACAAGGTTAGGTGCGCAAGACTGTGTGTGTGTGTGTGTGCATGTGTGTGTGCATGTGTGA
>NW_025533864.1:260000-265000 GCF_020615455.1 Coregonus clupeaformis
GCGAACTCTCGGGACAAGCAACAACGAGAGAAATGTAACCATACAGAGGCAGTCTGACAATAAACAATCACGCATAACACCTGACCCTAACAAACGAAACTAAATAGGGAACATCATCAAACACAAACAAGGGACAGGTGTTACAAAGAGACAAAACCAAACGAACAAGAAACATAGAACGGTGGCAGCTAGTACTCCGAGAGGCAGCGACCGCCGAAGCCTGCCCGAACAAGGAAGAGGAGCAGCCTCGGCGAAACCGTGACAGTACCCCCCTTCGACGCGCGGCTCCAGCTGTGCGCCGACCCGGGCTCGGGGACGACCCGGACGACGCGGAGCAGGGCGCGCAGGATGACCCCGATGGAACTCGGTCAGCAGGGACTGGTCCAATATGTCCCTCCTTGGCACCCAGCACCGCTCCTCCGGACCGTACCCCTCCCACTCCACGAGATATTGAAGACCCCCATCCGGCGTCTCGAATCAAGGATGGACCTCACGGTGTACGCGGAGCCCCCTCGATGTCCAACGGGGGTGGAGGAGTCTCCTCAATCTCAAAGTCCTGGAGTGGACCAGCTACCACCGGCCTGAGGAGAGACACATGGAACGAGGGGTTAATATTCTTGTAATCAATAGGTAGTTCTAACCTGTAACTCACCTCGTTCAATCTCCTCAGGACTTTAAAGGGCCCCACAAACCGCCGACCCAGCTTCCGGCAGGGGCAGGCGGAGGGGCAGGTTTCTGGTTGAGAGCCAGACTCGATCTCCAGGTGCGTACACTGGCCCTCACTGCGGTGTAGGTCGGCGCTCGTCTTCTGTCGACGATGGCACGCTGCAGATGGACGTGTGCAGCGTCCCACGTCTCCTCCGAGCGCCGCACCCACTCATCCACAGTGGGGGCCTCGATCTGGCTCTCATGCCATGGTGCCAGAACCGGCTGGTACCCTAATACACACTGAAAAGGGGGTTAGTTGGGTGGAGGAGTGGCGAAGAGAGTTCTGTGCCATCTCGGCCCAGGGCACATATCTCGCCCACTCCTCCGGCCGGCCCTGACAGTATGACCTCAGAAACCTACCCACATCCTGGTTCACACGTTCAACCTGCCCATTACTCTCCGGGTGGTAACCCGAGGTAAGGCTTACCGAAACCCCCAACCGTTCCATAAATGCTCTCCACACTCTGGAGGTGAACTGGGGGCCTCGGTCAGACACTATATCCTCGGGTACCCCGTAATGCCGGAAGACATGGGTGAACAGAGCCTCTACGGTCTGTAGGGCAGTTGGTAGACCCGGCATGGGAAGGAGACGACAGGCCTTCGAGAACCGATCCACAACGACCAGGATGGTAGTATTCCCCTGTGAGGGGGGAAGGTCGGTAACAAAATCCACCGAGAGGTGGGACCAGGGTCGTTGTGGAATAGGCAGGGGTTGTAACTTACCCCTGGGCAAATGTCTGGGCGCCTTACACTGGGCACACACCGAACAGGAGGAGACATAAATCCTCACATCCCTAGCTAACGTTGGCCACCAGTACTTCGTGCTAAGGCAGTGCACTGTCCGGCCGATACCCGGATGGCCAGAGGAGGGGGACGTATGAGCCCAACAAATGAGGCGATCGCGTACCTCGAGCGGAACGACGTCCGACCCACTGGACACTGTGGAGGACTCGGGTCGGTGCGTAACGCCCGCTCGATCTCGCCATCAACCTCCCACACCACCGGTGCAACCAGACAAGACTCTGGTAGTATGGGCGTGGGCTCAACGGACCTCTCCTCCGCGTCATACCGCCGAGACAGAGCATCTGCCTTCCCGTTCTGGGACCCAGGGATGTATGTGATCTTAAACACAAACCGGGCTAGAAACATAGTCCAGCGGGCCTGGCGAGGATTCAGTCTCCTAGCTGCCCGGATGTACTCCAGGTTACGATGGTCAGTTAGAATGAGGAAAGGGTGTTGAGCCCCCTCGAGCCAATGCCGCCACACCTTTAGGGCCTGTACCACGGCTAACAGCTCCCTGTCTCCTACGTCATAATTCCGCTCCGCCGGACTGAGCTTCTTTGAATAAAACGCACAGGGACGGAGTTTAGGTGGAGTGCCAGAACGTTGGGAAAGAACGGCCCCTATCCCGGCCTCTGACGCGTCCACCTCTACCTGGAACGGTAAAGAGGGATCCGGATGCGCCAACACCGGCGCCGAGGTAAACAGGTCCTTCAGTCTCCCAAATGCCCTGTCCGCCTCAGCTGACCACCGCAAGCGCACCGACCCCCCTTTAACAGAGACGTTATGGGAGCTGCCACCTGTCCAAAACCCGGATAAACCTCCGGTAATAATTCGCAAAACCCAAGAACCGTTGCACCTCCTTCACAGTGGTTGGGGTCTGCCAATTACGCACAGCTGACACCCGGTCTACCTCCATCTTCACCCCTGACGCAGACAACTGGTAACCCAGAAAGGAGACCGACTTCTGAAAAAACAGACATTTCTCTGCCTTGACATATAGGTCATGCTCCAACAGCCTCCTCAATACTCGGCGCACCAGGGCTACATGCTCTGCACGGGTAGGACTGTACACCAGAATGTCGTCGATGTACACAACTACTCCCTGTCCCTGCATGTCCCGGAAAATCTCATCGACGAAGGATTGGAAGACTGAGGGAGCATTCATTAACCCATATGGCATGACTAGATACTGCGTAGTGTCCGGAAGTCGTGCTAAACGCTGTCTTCCATTCATCGCCCTCTCTAATGCGCACCAAGTTATATGCGCTCCTGAGATCCAATTTTGTAAAGAACTGCGCACCGTGCAGTGACTCCGTCATAGTCGCAATCAGAGGAAGTGGATAGCTGTACTTCACTGTGATCTGATTGAGACCGCGGTAATCAATACACGGGCGCAGACCTCCATCCTTTTTCTTCACAAAAAGAAACTTGAGGAAGCGGGTGAAGTGGAGGCCCGATGTATCCCTGTCTAAGAGACTCAGCGATGTACGTCTCCATTGCCTTTCTCTCCTCTTGAGACAAGGGATACACATGGCTCCGCGGGAGAGCTGCTCCTGACTGGAGATCTATCGCACAATCCCCCCGTCTATGAGGCGGCAGCTGCGCCGCCCTAGTCTTACTAAACACCAGTTTCAAATCCTCATACTCGGGGGGAATATGCAGTGCTGTCATTAGATTCGGACTTTCCACCGAGGTCGCCCCTATGGAAACACCCAGACACCGCCCCTCACACTGGGCAGACCACCCTTTAAGAGCTTTCTCTCGCCACATAATAGTAGGGTCATGGGTCATCAACCAGGGAAGACCCAGCACCACCGGATACGCAGGAGAGTCAATCAGATAGAGCTGAATTATCTCCTCATGACCCTCCTGCGCCATCATCTGAAGGGGTGCTGTGACCTCCTAATCAACCCCAGACCCTAACGGACGGCTATCTAGGGCATGAACGGGAAAAGGCTTATCAACTGGAAGGAGGGGAATCCCTAACTTTATACAGAACTGGCGATCTACAAAATTCCCAGCTGCGCCTGAATCTACCAGCGCCTTATGCTGGGAACGAGGTGCAACCTGTGGAAAACAAACAGGCAAGGTTAGGTGCACGACAGAAAGCTCTGGGTAAGTAGGGCGCCTACTCACCTGGGGGACCCCCCAATGCGTGACCTGCCTTCTCCCTCACCGGGGACCCTCCCCAACACCTAGCCGCGGTGTGCCCTCCACGGCCACAGTTAGTGCAGGGACCGGGCCCCCTCGGGTTCCTACTCCTCCGTTCCCTAGCGCCCAGCACCCCGAGCTCCATAGGGCTCGGCTCGGAGGTGCTGGAGAGTGGAATGGGCGAACCCCCCCCGGGACGTCCACGGGTGGCGAGCAGGGTATCCAGCCGAATGGCCATGTCGACAAGCTGGTCAAAGGTCAACGAGGTGTCCCTGCACGCCAACTCTCGCTGGACGTCCTCCCGGAGGCTGCAGCGGAAGTGGTCGATATGGGCCCGCTCATTCCACCCTGCATCGGCCGCTAGGGTCCGGAACTCCAATGCAAAGTCCTGGCGCTCCTCATCCCCTGTCGGAGGTAGAACAGACGCTCCCCCCGCCGCCTTCCCCTCTGGTGGATGGTCAAACACAGCACGGAGCGGCGGGAGAACTCCGCATAGTTAGTGGTAGCGGCGTCCATTCTCCTCCATTCAGCGTTGGCCCACTCCAACGCTTGCCGGTGAGACAGGAGATGAGTGCTGAGACGCTCTCGTGTCCCGAGGGCGCCGGGTGTACGGTGGCGAGGTAGAGCTCCACTTGCAGCAGGAACCCTTGACACCCGGCAGTGGAGCCGTCGTACGCCCTCGGGAGCGAGAGCCGAATCCCACTGGGTTCCGGAGATGAGGCAGGAGGACTGACCGATGGGGATGGTTCGGTTCGTGGGGCGTGGGTACCCCGCTGGTTTCCCATCGGTGAAGAGTGTTCATCACCCCCTCCAGGGCATGACAGACCTGGTTAATACGATCCTCCTGTCCACGAAGACGTTCCTCCATCCCGGCTGTTGGCGCGGTCGCTCCTGCTGATTCCATGGATGTCACGGTTCAGACAGACGACCAGAGGACCACAATTGCGTCACACCAGAAAGTTTATTAAACTTAAGGGAAAAGGGAAGTAGGGGAGTGAATGAAGGCTCCAGGGGTGAACAGGGATCCCGTCCATCGCGCTGGGTCTGTGCCCCACAGTGGCAGCGATGCGTCCCATAGGCGGTGGTGGGTGGTCCAGAAGTCCTGGGGGGAGACAGACACAACAGAGGTGGAATGAAACCAGGCAGCAGTACAGTTCAAGGGAAATCCAAAGATACGAGTAGCAAGGCAGACTGGTCAGAGTTACCGGGATTGAAGAGTAGTCAGAAGTGTGGCAGAAGCAGGTTCTGGATCTCCTGAGGCAGAAGAGTATCCCAAAAAACAGGCAGGTCCGGGGGTCACAAAACCAGGGGTGAGCCAGAAGCGCGTAGCAAACAGGTTCCGGGTGTGAGCTTTGCAG
>NW_025533864.1:275000-305000 GCF_020615455.1 Coregonus clupeaformis
GTTGTTTCAGGAAGTGAGGGGGTATACAGTAACTGTTGTTTCAGGAGGTGAGGGTACACAGTAACGGTTGTTTCAGGAAGTGAGGGGTACACAGTAACGGTTGTTTCAGGAAGTGAGGGGTACACAGTAACGGTTGTTTCAGGAGGTGAGGGGTACACAGTAACGGTTGTTTCAGGAAGTGAGGGGTACACAGTAACGGTTGTTTCAGGAAGTGAGGGGTATACAGTAACGGTTGTTTCAGGAAGTGAGGGGTATACAGTAACTGTTGTTTCAGGAAGTGAGGGGTATACAGTAACGGTTGTTTCAGGAAGTGAGGGGTATACAGTAACTGTTGTTTCAGGAAGTGAGGGTATACAGTAACGGGTTGTTTCAGGAAGTGAGGGTATACAGTAACGGTTGTTTCAGGAAGTGAGGGTACACAGTAACTGTTGTTTCAGGAAGTGAGGGGTACACAGTAACGGTTGTTTCAGGAAGTCAGGGGTATACAGTAACTGTTGTTTCAGGAGGTGAGGGGTACACAGTAACGGTTGTTTCAGGAAGTGAGGGGTATACAGTAACGGTTGTTTCAGGAAGTGAGGGGTATACAGTAACTGTTGTTTCAGGAAGTGAGGGGTACACAGTAACGGTTGTTTCAGGAAGTGAGGGGTATACAGTAACGGTTGTTTCAGGAAGTGAGGGGTACACAGTAACTGTTGTTTCAGGAAGTGAGGGGTACACAGTAACGGTTGTTTCAGGAAGTGAGGGGTACACAGTAACTGTTGTTTCAGGAGGTGAGGGGTACACAGTAACGGTTGTTTCAGGAAGTGAGGGGTACACAGTAACTGTTGTTTCAGGAGGTGAGGGGTACACAGTAACGGTTGTTTCAGGAAGTGAGGGGTATACAGTAACGGTTGTTTCAGGAAGTGAGGGGTATACAGTAACTGTTGTTTCAGGAAGTGAGGGGTATACAGTAACTGTTGTTTCAGGAAGTGAGGGGTATACAGTAACTGTTGTTTCAGGAAGTGAGGGGTATACAGTAACGGTTGTTTCAGGAAGTGAGGGGTATACAGTAACGGTTGTTTCAGGAAGTGAGGGGTACACAGTAACGGTTGTTTCAGGAAGTGAGGGGTATACAGTAACGGTTGTTTCAGGAAGTGAGGGGTATACAGTAACTGTTGTTTCAGGAGGTGAGGGGTACACAGTAACGGTTGTTTCAGGAAGTGAGGGGTATACAGTAACGGTTGTTTCAGGAAGTGAGGGGTATACAGTAACTGTTGTTTCAGGAAGTGAGGGGTATACAGTAACGGTTGTTTCAGGAAGTCAGGGGTATACAGTAACGGTTGTTTCAGGAAGTGAGGGGTATACAGTAACGGTTGTTTCAGGAAGTCAGGGGTATACAGTAACGGTTGTTTCAGGAAGTGAGGGGTATACAGTAACTGTTGTTTCAGGAAGTGAGGGGTATACAGTAACTGTTGTTTCAGGAAGTGAGGGGTATACAGTAACGGTTGTTTCAGGAAGTCAGGGGTATACAGTAACGGTTGTTTCAGGAAGTGAGGGGTATATATTAACTGTTGTTTCAGGAGGTGAGGGGTACACAGTAACTGTTCTTGTTGTTTCAGGAAGTGAGGGGTATATAGTAACTGTTGTTTCAGGAAGTGAGGGGTATACAGTAACTGTTCTTGTTGTTTCAGGGGGTGAGGGGTGTCCGGTATCTTGGTAAGGGAACCTACATCGACTGCGCTCTCGCCAACATGACACAGGAAATTACACGCTCGCCTTCCGACCCCGGAGCGCTGCGATTCGCTGTCATCATCACCGATGGTCACGTGACAGGAAACCCCTGCGGCGGGGTGAAGGTGACGGCAGAGCGGGCGCGCGACGAGGGCATCAGAATGTTTGTGGTCGCAGCAACGAAGAACGTGGACGAGACGGGTCTGAGGGAGATCGCTAACTCTCCGGCCAACGTCTACAGAAGAGACTTCCTGGCTGTCGATCTCAGTGGCAACAACGCTGTTATACAGCAAGACACTATAGACCGCATCATCAAGACCATGGTAACACACACACACACACTAACACACACACACACACTAACACACACACACACTAACACACACACACACACTAACACACACACACACACTAACACACACACACACTAACACACACACACACACACACACTAACACACACACACACTAACACACACACACACTAACACACACACACACTAACACACACACACACTAACACACACACACACACTAACACACACACACACTAACACACACACACACTAACACACACACACTAACACACACACACTAACACACACACACTAACACACACACACACACACACTAACACACACACACACTAACACACACACTAACACACACACACTAACACACACACACACTAACACACACACTAACACGCACACACACACTAACACGCACACACATACTAACACACACACACTAAAACACACACACACACACTGACACACACAGTAACACACACTAACACACATACACATACACACTAACACACACACTAACACACACACACTAACACACACACACACACTGACACACACACACTAACACACATACACACGAACACACACACACACACTAACACACACACACTGACACACACACATACACGAACACACACACAGACTAACATACACACACTGACACACACACACTAACACACACACACACTAACACACACACACACTAACACACACACACACTAACACACACACACACTAACACACACACACACTAACACACACACACACACTAACACACACACACACTAACACACACACACACTAACACACACACACTAACACACACACACTAACACACACACACTAACACACACACACACACACACTAACACACACACACACTAACACACACACTAACACACACACACTAACACACACACACACTAACACACACACTAACACGCACACACATACTAACACACACACACTAAAACACACACACACACACTGACACACACAGTAACACACACTAACACACATACACATACACACTAACACACACACTAACACACACACACTAACACACACACACTGACACACACACACTAACACACATACACACGAACACACACACACACACTAACACACACACACTGACACACACACATACACGAACACACACACAGACTAACATACACACACTGACACACACACACTAACACACACACACACTAACACACACACACACTAACACACACACACTAACACACATACAGACGAACACACACACACACTAACACACACACACACTGAGACACACACACACACGAACACACACACACACACACTAACACACACACACTGACACACACACACACACTAATACACACACTAACACACACTAACACACATACACACTAACACACACACACACTAACACACACACACACTAACACACACACTAACACACACTAACACACACACTAACACACACTAACACACATACACACTAACACACACACACACTAACACACACACACTAACACACACACTAACACACACTAACATACACACACTAACACACACACTAACACACACTAACAAACACACACTAACACACACTAACACACATACACACTAACACACACACACACACTAACACACACACACTACCACACACTAACACACACACACTAACACACACACTGACACACACACTAACACACTGTGATGATGATGTACTAGTTTTATATTCAAACTCTTCATCTTGTCTTTTTCCAGACCCATCTGGCCTATCAGGAGGTGAGACTGAGAGCAACAATATCCACATTACCTAGAATCACCGTACCAGTGTAATATACCTGAGGATATACCATGATATATACACTATATATACACTATATATACACTATATATACACTATATATACACTATATATACAAAAGTATGCGGACAGCCCTTGAAATTAGTGGATTCGGCTATTTCAGCCATACCCGTTGCTGACAGGTGTATAAAATCAAGCACACAGCCGTGCAATCTCCATAGACAAACATTGGCAGTCGAATGGCCTTACTGAAGAGCTCAGAGACTTTCAACTTGGCACCGTCATAGGATGCCACCTTTCCATTAAGTCAGTTCGTCAAATTGCTGCCCTGCTAGAGCTGCCCCGGTCAACTGTGAAGTGCTGTTATTGGGAAGTGGAAACGTCTAGGAGCAACAACGGCTCAGCCGCGAAGTGGTAGGCCACACAAGCTCACAGAACGGGACCGCAGAGTCCTGAAGCACGTAGCGTGTAAAAATCGTATGTCCTCGGTTGCAACATTCACTACCGAGTTCCAAACTGCCTCTGGAAGCAACGTCAGCATAAGAACTGTTCGTCGGGAGCTTCATGAAATGGGTTTCCATGGCCGAGCAGCCGCACACAAGCCTAAGATCACCATGCGCAATGCCAAGCGTCGGCTGGAGTGGTGTAAAGCTCGCCACCATTGGACTCTGGAGCAGTGGAAACGCGTTCTCTGGAGTGATGAATCACGCTTCATCATCTGGCAGTCCGACGGACGAATCTGGGATTGGCGGATGCCAGGAGAACGCTACCTGCCCGAATGCATAGTGCCAACTGTAAAGTTTGGTGGAAGAGCAATAATGTCCTGGGGCTGTTTTTCATGGTTCGGGCTCGGCCCCTTATTTCCAGTGAAGAGAAATCTTAACGCTACAGCATACAATTACATTCTACACAATTCTGTGCTTCCAACTTTGTGGCAACAGTTTGGGGAAGGCCATTTCCTGTTTCAGCATGACAATGCCCCTGTGCAGAAAGCGAGGTCCATACAGAAATTGTTTGTCGGGATCGGTGTGGAAGAACTTGACTGGCCTTCACAGAGCCCTGATCTCAACCCCATCAAACACCTTTGGAATGAATTGGAACGCAGACTGTGAGCCAGGTCCAAATCGCCCAACATCAGTGCCCGACCTCACTAATGCTCTTGTGGCTGAATGGAAGCAAGTCCCCGCAGCAATGTTCCAACATCTAGTGGAAAGCCTTCCCAGAAGAGTGGAGGCTGTTATAGCAGCAAAGGGGGGACCAACTCCATATTAATGCCCATGATTTTGGAATGAGACGTTCGACAAGCAGGTGTTCACATACTTTTGGTCATGTAGTGTATGTATATATATGTATATATGTACAGTAGAGGTTTGATATTTATTGATTGATTGATTGATTGATACTGGATGTCTCTGTTTATCCCTGGCTGATTGATTGATTGATTGATACTAGATATCTCTGTCTCTCCCTGGCTGATTGATTGATATTAGATGTTTCTGTTTCTCCCTTTCTGATTGATTGATTGATTGATACTAGATATATCTGTTTCTCCATGTCTGATTGATTGATTGATTGATACTGGATATCTCTGTCTCTCCCTGGCTGATTGATTGATTGATTGATACTAGATGTGTCTGTCTCTCCCTTTCTGATTGATTGATTGATACTAGATGTCTCTGTCTCTCCCATGTTAGTGCTACCAGGTGAAGTGTCTGGAGACAGAAGGACCTCCTGGTCCCAAGGGACACAGTGGACACAAGGTACAGACACACACAGACAGACACACACAGACAGACACACACAGACAGACACACACAGACAGACACACACAGACAGACACACACAGACAGACACACACACAGACACAGACAGACAGACACACACAGACAGACACACACAGACAGACACACACAGACACACACACACACACACAGACAGACACACAGACAGACACACACAGACAGACACAGACAGACAGACAGACACACACAGACAGACACACACAGACAGACAAACACACACAGACAGACACACACAGACAGACACACACAGACAGACACACACAGACAGACACACACACAGACAGACAGACACACACAGACAGACACACACAGACAGACACAGACAGACAGACAGACACACACAGACAGACACACACAGACAGACACACACAGACAGACACACACACAGACAGACAAGACACACACAGACAGACAGACACACACAGACAGACAGACACAAACAGACACACACAGACAGACACACAAGACACACACAGACAGACACACACAGACAGACACACACACAGACAGACACAGACAGACATACAGACACACACAGACAGACACACACAGACAGACACACACAGACAGACACACAGACAGACACACACAGACAGACACACACAGACAGACTCACACAGACAGACAGACACACACAGACAGACACACACAGACAGACACACACAGACAGACTCACACAGACAGACACACACAGACAGACTCACACAGACAGACACACACAGACAGACACACACAGGACAAAATAGACAAGGAGGGATCTTTACGTCGGTAAAATGCATTATGCAAGAAATGTTGGTGGAAACGCTTTTATGCGCAAATATTGATATTATAATGATCATATGGAAGTAAAGTTGGAGTCACACGATGTCATGTGCGACGTGAACGCGGTAGGCGAAGTCAAACGCAGGACACCGAGCTACTGGAAACGATACTTTACTAACAAAGTAACCAGAGTACAAAACAACCTCCAAACAGGGAGGAAAATAACCCGCACAATAAACTACTGCCGAAATGACGAAAACAATCACACACAATGAAAGACAGAGGGTTATATAGGGAAATACAATACAACAATAATGGGAAACAGGTGTACACAATCAAGACCAAACAAGACAAACCCAGAAACATAGATCGGTAGCAGCTAGTACTCCGGGGACGACGAACGCCGAAGCCTGCCCGAGCAAGGAGGAGGGGCAGCCTCGGCTGAATCCGTGACACACGATGACATGTTGTGTGGTCCTCCCGCTATGAACCATGCAGTTTATTAGGCTACAGATGAAATAAGTTATAAATGAACAAATCAAAATAATTCCATAATAATGTCATCATGTAGATCCAGAATCAGCGAGCTGAATCAGCGAGCGCACCTGCCAATACCGGAGTGGGCACCACTCATTGTATAAAACCATCAGTAGAGTTGGAAATGGAAACCCATTTAACTTGTATTTTTTATTCGGTAGATGGGGATTTAACCGCAAATTGTATTTTTATCTGCATTACGTCATCACGCACAGCATTTTATCTGCAACAAGTCAATTTGATGGAAACATCTCTGGTGGGGAAATGCGCATATTGTTTTAAGCAGATTTTAGAATATTTGCATGAATATATGTTGCCAATTGGATGGAAACCTAGCTATAGTGACAACTGCAAATAATACTTCAATGTAAATGTAATGAAAAATAATATTGAAACGTATTTAAATGTAGCATTTCAACAACAAACACTCTGAAGCCTGCACATCTTTTACAGCAAGTCATTGTTTGTCTTGTTGTTGCTCAAGTGGTTTGAGATTTCCATGTTTTCTAATGGTAGTCAATTCCTTTGGGTCTTAATTTTCCTGGTGCTCATCTCTCTGTCTGTCCAACCATCTGCAATGCATCAATGCATCATCATCATCATCGGCCAAAGGGATCACACCAACACTCTCTCTCCTCAGATTTTTTATACATTCAGCAATTAGCAAGAGCAAGCTGGCTTCTCTCCTCGAATGGGCCAATATAGTAGGCTATTGGGCCTAGTAAAACAAATAGAATAGGCTATTGGGCCTAGTAAAACAAATGGAATAGGCTATTGGGCCTAGTAAAACAAATGGAATAGGCTATTGGGCCTAGTAAAACAAATGGAATAGGCTATTGGGCCTAGTAAAACAAATGGAATAGGCTATTGGGCCTAGTAAAACAAATGGAATAGGCTATTGGGCCTAGTAAAACAAATAGAATAGGCTATTGGGCCTAGTAAAACAAATGGAATAGGCTATTGGGCCTAGTAAAACAAATGGAATAGGCTATTGGGCCTAGTAAAACAAATAGAATAGGCTATTGGGCCTAGTAAAACAAATGCTAAAAATAAATGTTGTATAGCTATTGTAGCCTATAGATTTCACAAGAAGAGGACTAGCGGAAAGCCTTGCGTAGCCTATAGCCAATTGCGCACCGTAACAGCTGGAAGAGAGAGGCTAGAAATGTGTCGCCGAAATAAGAAGCTAAATATTAGCTAGATATTAGGCCATTCATTAGCTAAATATGATATGTATGTAGGCCTACCTGTCAAAGTGAAAGAAAATGAGTGAACAGATGATGAAACGGCAGATCTGTGAGTTCCTCCAGGCTGCGCTCTGCAGTCCCTGGGCACGCAAAGCTCCGCTATTGATTAGGTCTACGTTTAGTTGTTAGACAATAACATGATTCTACCCGGGCTACAACAACACAGTGCAATGGGGAATGTACATTTACATTTACATTTACATCATTTAGCAGACGCTCTTATCCAGAGCGACTTACAAATTGGTGCATTCATCTTATAGCCAGTGGGATAACCACTTTACAATGTTTGTTTTTTTCGGGGGGTGGGGGGGGTGGGATGGGGTAAGTGGGTGGGGGGGGGGGGGGGGTAGAAGGATTACTTTATCCTATCCCAGGTATTCCTTAAAGAGGTGGGGTTTCAAATGTCTCCGGAAGGTGGTGAGTGACTCCGCTTTCCTGGCGTCGTGAGGGAGCTTGTTCCACCATTGGGGTGCCAGAGCAGCGAACAGTTTTGACTGGGCTGAGCGGGAACTGTGCTTCCGCAGATGTAGGGGAGCCAGCAGGCCAGAGGTGGATGAACGCAATGCCCTCGTTTGGGTGTAGGGACTGATCAGAGCCTGAAGGTACGGAGGTGCCGTTCCCCTCACAGCTCCGTAGGCAAGCACCATGGTCTTGTAGCAGATGCGAGCTTCAACTGGAAGCCAGTGGAGTGTGCGGAGGAGCGGGGTGACGTGAGAGAACTTGGGAAGGTTGAACACCAGACGGGCTGCGGCATTCTGGATGAGTTGTAGGGGTTTAATGGCACAGGCAGGGAGCCCAGCCAACAGCGAGTTGCAGTAATCCAGACGGGAGATGACAAGTGCCTGGATTAGGACCTGTGCCGCTTCCTGTGTAAGGCAGGGTCGTACTCTCCGAATGTTGTAGAGCATGAACCTACAGGATCGGGTCACCGCCTTGATGTTAGCGGAGAACGACAGGGTGTGGTCCAGGGTCACGCCAAGGCTCTTCGCACTCTGGGAGGAGGACACAACGGAGTTGTCAACCGTGATGGCAAGATCATGGAACGGGCAGTCCTTCCCCGGGAGGAAGAGCAGCTCCGTCTTGCCAAGGTTCAGCTTGAGGTGGTGATCCGTCATCCATACTGATATGTCTGCCAGACATGCAGAGATGCGATTCGCCACCTGGTCATCAGAAGGGGGAAAGGAGAAGATTAATTGTGTGCCGTCTGCGTAGCAATGATAGGAGAGGCCATGTGAGGATATGACAGAGCCAAGTGTCTTGGTGTATAGCGAGAATAGGAGAGGGCCTAGAACTGAGCCCTGGGGGGACACCAGTGGTGAGAGCACGTGGTGCGGAGACAGCTTCTCGCCACGCCACTTGGTATTAGCGACCAGTAAGGTAGGACACAATCCAAGAGTGAGCCGCGCCGGAGATGCCCAGCTCGGAGAGGGTGGAGAGGGAGGATCTGATGGTTCACAGTATCAAAGGCAGCAGACAGGTCTAGAAGGACAAGAGCAGAGGAGAGAGAGTTAGCTTTAGCAGTGCGGAGAGCCTCCGTGACACAGAGAAGAGCAGTCTCAGTTGAATGACCAGTCTTGAAACCTGACTGGTTTGGATCAAGAAGGTCATTCTGAGAGAGATAGCAAGAGAGTTGGCTAAAGACGGCACGCTCAATAGTTTTGGAGAGAAAAGAAAGAAGGGATACTGGTCTGTAGTTGTTGACATCAGAGGGATCGAGTGTTGGTTTTTTTGAGAGGGGGTGCAACTCTCGCTCTCTTGAAGACGGAAGGGACATAGCCAGCGGTCAAGGATGAGTTGATCAGCGAGGTGAGGTAAGGGAGAAGGTCACCGGAGATGGTCTGGAGAAGAGAGGAGGGGATAGGGTCAAGCGGGCAGGTTGTTGGGCGGCCGGCCGTCACAAGTCGCAAGATTTTATCTGGAGAGAGAGGGGAGAAAGAAGTCAAAGCATAGGGTAGGGCAGTGTGAGCAGAACCAGCAGTGTCATTTGACTTAACAAACGAGGATTGGATGTCGTCAACCTTCTTTTCAAAATGGTTGACGAAGTCATCCACAGAGAGGGAGAATGGGGGGAGGGGGAGGGGGAGGAGGATTCAGCAGGGAGGAGAAGGTGGCAAAGAGCTTCCTAGGGTTAGAGGCAGATGCTTGGAATTTAGAGTGGTAGAAAGTGGCCTTAGCAGCAGAAACAGATGAAGAAAATGTAGAGAGGAGGGAGTGAAAAGATGCCAGGTCCGCAGGGAGTCTAGTTTTCCTCCATTTCCGCTCGGCTGCCCGGAGCCCTGTTCTGTGAGCTCGCAATGAGTCATCAAGCCACGGAGCTGGAGGGGAGGACCGAGCCGGCCGGGAGGATAGGGGACATAGAGAGTCAAAGGATGCAGAAAGGGAGGAGAGGAGGGTTGAGGAGGCAGAATCAGGAGATTGGAGGGAGAAGGATTGAGCAGAGGGAAGAGATGATAGGATGGAAGAGGAGAGAGTAGCGGGAGAGAGAGAGCGAAGGTTGCGACGGCACATTACCATCTGAGTAGGGGCAGAGTGAGTAGTGTTGGAGGAGAGCGAGAGAGAAAAGGATACAAAGTAGTGGTCGGAGACATGGAGGGGAGTTGCAGTGAGATTAGTAGAAGAACAGCATCTAGTAAAGATGAGGTCAAGCGTATTGCCTGCCTTGTGAGTAGGGGGGGGGACGGTGAGAGGGTGAGGTCAAAAGAGGAGAGGAGTGGAAAGAAGGAGGCAGAGAGAAATGAGTCAAAGTTAGACGAAGGGAGGTTGAAGTCCCCCAGAACTGTGAGGGGTGAGCCATCCTCAGGAAAGGAACTTATCAAAGCAATAAATGTATCATTGTTATCAAGTGACTACACTATTGTCTAGAGCTGTAAACTGCAGTGATGTAATTTGAATAACCGCCTAAATGTCCTGTTTCGAATGCCTGTTAATGCCAAAATACCCCCCCTAGGCCATTTGGATCAGTTTGGATGTGTTCTCGACAGGTAGTCGACAGGTAGTAGGCCACTAATATTGTGTATTTTGTCAGACTGTAGACCTATCGGCGTTAGGAAAATATGGTCTTCTTCTGACACTGAGATGTGCTGTCTGTCGTGGATCTTCAGTCTCCCAAGTCGTCCTATAATTAATGCGGCCACCAATATGCTCACATGCCCAGTTATTCAGGAAAGCTCCCCCCGCGCTCTGCCTCCTCTCCCCTTCCTCGGGCACCTGGAGTCTCCTGTAGCTCAGTTGGTAGAGCATGGCGCTTGCAACGCCAGGGTTGTGGGTTCGATTCCCACGGGGGGCCAGCATGAAAAATGTATGCACTCACTAACTGTAAGTCGCTCTGGATAAGAGCGTCTGCTAAATGACTAAAATGTAGAGTGATTCAACAGAACCTGTGTGTTGTGATAATTGTGTTGTTTGCTGTATAACCTGTCAGTTCATATGTCTTGCCACCGAGATATATAGCCCTAATGCCGAGACAATAAGAAGACACAGTGGGAAGAATAAATTCAACCACACCTTTGTTTCATCCCAAAACCAGAGAGCACCATCTGTCCATTGAAGTCCGCAAAGCATATTGCATGTAACAAACAGTTACATGACCTACAGCACGGTCAAGTAAGGTAATGTTTCCGACAGCTAAACAACTATTGATTTAGTACCACGGAGAGTTACCGCATGTCGCAAAGAAAACAGGAGCTGCCTCCACTATTCCAGAACCATTTCAACTTCAACATTTCAACATCATCTAATCACCTCTGCTTAGTCTAATACAGTTGAAACTAAAATATACAAAAAACCATTTAGTCCAATCAACATAAGCTAAATATCATGTGGCTGTCCATGGTAGTGATTTATGTGTGTGTGTGTGTGTGTGTGTGTGTGTGTGCGTGTGCGTGTGCATGCGTGTGTGTGTGCCCGTGCTATAGGTTAAAATACTTGCTCGCTAGCCTAACTTCCTTTCATGGACAACAATTAGCCAGCTAGTTAACATTAGCCTTCTACATCTAGCTACATGTTGAACTTCCATCCTCTCAGGTCAGGGGCACAATGTATGAATTAATGGTTGGATCAGAATCACTGTTATAATCATTGGCCAGTACGGAGAATTAAGTAAAACCACAAGTCCAAATCCCTATCTACATCCATGGCTAATTTAGGAAAGGGACAATTTTAGCTAGCTAGCTAGCCAACCGGAGGACAACAACACAAAGAGATGCAACAATTCAAGTTTTTTTCTGTCGATGACGTTTTGTCTTCTGATGTGATGTGATTGGTCTGAAGCCAAATCCAAACTGGCTTCACTTGACACTTTTATTTGCTGCGCCAGGACCATTCACAGCTTACGCAGTTTGCGTCATGGTTATAGTTATCGTTATAGTTACAGACCGTAAGACTGGACTATGTGTATTCTGACTCTGTTGTGTGTTACAGGGGGTCAAAGGAGACAACGGCGACCCCGGTCCTAAAGGTGAGAGGGGAAGACAGGGCGACCCCGGCATCGAGGGTCACATCGGTCAACCAGGAGTCAAGGCAAGTCTCCATGCTCCTCCCATTCACACACACTACCAGTAATTATGCATGCTAAAGATGCACATGTGACCAGTGATACCAGTAATAATGTGTGTTGTTTCCCTGATGTCTGTTGTTCTGTTTTCTGTTGTGTTCCTTTAGGGGGAAATCGGTCTGAAGGGTGAAAAGGTGAGATCAATATTTCATTAGATGTTAATGATTGATGATCAGATCTGCTCCAGATGACGTATTGCTGTGTGTTGCCAGGGGGAGATAGGAGCTGAGGGGATGAAGGGTGTGGTCGGCCTCGCTGGACGCAACGGGACAGACGGACAGAAGGGTAAGATCGGACGCATCGGCGCTCCCGGCTGCAAAGGAGATCCAGGAGACAGGGTATGTTCTGAGAAACCTGACGTAACATAACATCAACATTTATTATATGTCCTATTACTAACACCACTATTGGCTTGATATTTAATTGAGTTGTCAACAAACTTGAATTGTACTTCAAGTAAACCAACCCTTGAAATCATGTTGTTGATTTGTGGTTGAAATCTGGTTGAAATTAGTGTACATTGACCACTATTTGCCCAGTATGCAGTGTGTGTGTTATATAATTACATGTGTGTGTGTGTGTCTGTGTGTGTGCTATATAATTATGTGTGTGTGTGTGTGTCTGTGTGTGTGTCTGTGTGTGTCTCTGACAACAGGGTCCTGATGGTCACCCAGGAGACGTGGGCGATGGTGGACTTCCTGGAACAGACGGAGAGAAGGTACGTGTTTGAGATAGAAAATAATTGTACAAATAAAACTAGAACAACACCTTTGCTGCTTGGACCCTAGTTATATTATATAGGTACTGTATATATATGTTAAACAATCATTGTGTTTGTGTCTTCAGGGAGATTCCGGTCGACCAGGAAGAGCAGGCCCCCTCGGCCCAGTGGGAGACGCTGGACCTAAGGTAAACAGGAAGTCACTGCACATTATATGATGTCACTTCCTACATCCCAGTGTTCCATACAGCTACGCTCTGACATCAAAGTGATCATACCTGACCTTTGTTGCTCTTCACTGCTCCTCTGCGGTTGTTAGGCCAAGGCTATGGGTCAGAGTTAGAGGTTAAAGGTTAAATAACCCTGTTGTCTGCCTCCTCCTCAGGGTGAGAGAGGGAGTCCTGGCTCGCCTGGCTTCCCTGGAGCCAAAGGAACACCAGTAAGAATCTCTACTCCACACAGACTATCACTCTAACTGGCCCCATAATGTAGAATACTGGAGAACTGCATTTATTAAACCAAAAATGATTTCATGTAATCATTTGTGTGTCTCCTCTAGGGAACTGTTGGAGGCCCAGGAGACAAGGGAGAACTGGTGAGACCCTCTGAACCTGCACGATGTCACAGTCAATATGTTCTAGGGAAATTAGCTCTGTGCCTAAATATTGTCTAATGGTTTCTGTCTCTAATGGTTGTGTAATGTTTGTCCAGTGGTGTTGTCTAATGGTTGTTGTGTTTTAGGGGAGAAGAGGAGACTTTGGGCTGAAGGGGGATCAGGGACCAGATGGTGTTAAAGGAGACAGGGTATGACATAACATCACACACACACACACACACACACACACACACACACTTTCACTCGCTCTGACACACACACACCCTACCTTGTGTTGTCCTGCTGTGTTTCAGGGAGAGGCGGGGCCTGAGGGGCTGAGAGGACTACCAGGGGAAGTAGGAAACAAAGGAACCAAGGGAGACAACGGACTCCCGGGGCCGCGCGGCCCCCCCGGCTCTTCAGGAGAGGCAGGGAAGAACGTAGGTTCACCAGTCTGATCACAATATCTTCCTAATGTACATGGGTTCCTGTGTGTGGGTTCCTGTGTGTGTGTTTCTGTGTGTGTGTGTGTGTGTGTGTGTGTGTGTGTGTGTGTGTGTGTGTGTGTGTGTGTGTGTGTGTGTGTGTGTGTGTGTGTGTGTGTGTGTGTGTGTGTGTGTGTGTGTGTGTGTGTGTGTGTGTGCGTGCGTGCGTGCGTACGTGCGTGCGTGCGTGTGTGTGTGTGTGCGTGTACATGTTGGGTACATGGTCATGTTACTGTGTTATGGTGATATGGTGGCAATTTACAGTAACCGTGGGGATGGCATGATAATGTTACTATGGTAACCACTATCTGTGTAACAGGGTACCCGTGGCGACCCCGGTGATGCTGGACCGAGAGGAGACCCCGGCCAACCAGGACCAAAGGTGTGTGTGTAGTTCTCAGAGTGTGTAGTTCTCAGAGTGTGTAGTTCTCAGAGTGTGTAGTTCTCAGAGTGTGTAGTTCTCAGAGTGTGTGTAGTTCTCAGAGTGTGTAGTTCTCAGAGTGTGTAGTTATCAGAGTGTGTGTAGTTCTCAGAGTGTGTAGTTCTCAGAGTGTGTAGTTCTCAGTGTGTGTAGTTCTCAGAGTGTGTGTAGTTCTCAGAGTGTGTAGTTCTCAGAGTGTGTAGTTATCAGAGTGTGTAGTTCTCAGAGTGTGTGTAGTTCTCAGAGTGTGTAGTTCTCAGTGTGTGTGTAGTTCTCAGAGTGTGTAGTTCTCAGAGTGTGTAGTTCTCAGAGTGTGTGTAGTTCTCAGAGTGTGTAGTTCTCAGAGTGTGTAGTTCTCAGAGTGTGTGTAGTTCTCAGAGTGTGTGTAGTTCTCAGAGTGTGTAGTTCTCAGTGTGTGTAGTTCTCAGAGTGTGTGTAGTTCTCAGAGTGTGTGTAGTTCTCAGTGTGTGTAGTTCTCAGTGTGTGTGTAGTTCTCAGAGTGTGTGTAGTTCTCAGTGTGTGTAGTTCTCAGAGTGTGTGTTCTCAGAGTGTGTGTAGTTTTCAGAGTGTGTAGTTCTCAGAGTGTGTGTAGTTCTCAGAGTGTGTGTTCTCAGAGTGTGTGTAGTTTTCAGAGTGTGTAGTTCTCAGAGTGTGTGTAGTTCTCAGAGTGTGTGTAGTTCTCAGAGTGTGTAGTTCTCAGAGTGTGTGTAGTTCTCAGAGTGTGTGTTCTCAGAGTGTGTGTAGTTTTCAGAGTGTGTAGTTCTCAGAGTGTGTGTAGTTCTCAGAGTGTGTGTAGTTCTCAGAGTGTGTAGTTCTCAGAGTGTGTAGTTCTCAGAGTGTGTAGTTCTCAGAGTGTGTGTTCTCAGAGTGTGTGTAGTTTTCAGAGTGTGTATTTCTCATTGTGTGTGTAGTTCTCAGAATGTGTGTAGTTCTCAGAGTGTGTAGTTCTCAGTGTGTGTAGTTCTCAGTGTGTGTGTAGTTCTCAAAATGTGTGTAGTTCTCAGAGTGTGTGTAGTTATCAGAGTGTGTAGTTCTCAGAGTGTGTAGTTCTCAGAGTGTGTGTAGTTCTCAGAGTGTGTAGTTCTCAGTGTGTGTAGTTCTCAGTGTGTGTGTAGTTCTCAGAATGTGTGTAGTTCTCAGAGTGTGTAGTTCTCAGTGTGTGTGTAGTTCTCAGAGTGTGTAGTTCTCAGTGTGTGTGTAGTTCTCAGAATGTGTGTAGTTCTCAGAATGTGTGTAGTTCTCAGAGTGTGTAGTTCTCAGTGTGTGTGTAGTTCTCAGAATGTGTGTAGTTCTCAGTGTGTGTGTAGTTCTCAGAGTGTGTAGTTCTCAGTGTGTGTGTAGTTCTCAGAGTGTGTAGTTCTCAGAGTGTGTAGTTCTCAGTGTGTGTGTAGTTCTCAGAATGTGTGTAGTTCTCAGAGTGTGTAGTTCTCAGTGTGTGTGTAGTTCTCAGAGTGTGTGTAGTTATCAGTGTGTGTGTAGTTCTCAGAGTGTGTAGTTCTCAGTGTGTGTGTAGTTCTCAGTGTGTGTAGTTATCAGTGTGTGTAGTTCTCAGTGTGTGTAGTTCTCAGTGTGTGTGTAGTTCTCAGTTTGTGTTGTTCTCAGTGTGTGTTGTTCTCAGTGTGTGTAGTTCTCAGTGTGTGTAGTTCTCAGTGTGTGTGTTGTTCTCAGTGTGTGTAGTTCTCAGTGTGTGTAGTTCTCAGTGTGTGTGTTGTTCTCATTGTGTGTAGTTCTCAGAGTTTGTAGTTCTCAGTGTGTGTGTTGTTCTCAGTGTGTGTAGTTCACAGTGTGTGTAGTTCTCAGTGTGTGTGTAGTTCTCAGTTTGTGTAATTCTCAGTGTGTGTGTAGTTCTCAGTGTGTGTGTAGTTCTCAGTGTGTGTGTTGTTCTCAGTGTGTGTAGTTCTCAGTGTGTGTGTAGTTCTCATTGTGTGTAGTTCTCAGAGTTTGTAGTTCTCAGTGTGTGTGTTGTTCTCAGTGTGTGTAGTTCACAGTGTGTGTAGCTCTCAGTGTGTGTGTAGTTCTCAGTTTGTGTAGTTCTCAGTGTGTGTGTAGTTCTCAGTGTGTGTGTAGTTCTCAGTGTGTGTAGTTCTCAGTGTGTGTAGTTCTCAGTGTGTGTAGTTCTCAGTGTGTGTAGTTCTCAGTGTGTGTAGTTCAGTGATAATGATGAGGAACAGTATGAACTGCAGATGTTACAGATGAGTGAGATGCAACAGAACAGAGACGTTAAACGATCTTCTAGTTGTTGTGGAAGTCAACACGATATTGCTGCTGACTTCATGCATGGCTGACTCTACCTTTAATGCAGTGTTTCACTACACAGCTGTTTCAAATGATGAACTAATCATCAAGCTTTGATCATTTGAATCAGCTGTGTAGTGCTAGGGCAAAAACCAAAACGTGCACCCAGGGGGACCCAGGTTTGGGGACCCTGCATTAATGTGACTGTTTTACTGTGTTGTAATTGATTGATTGATCTCTGTGCTGATTGATTGATTTCTGTGCTGATTGATTGATGTGCTGATTGATCTCTGTGCTGATTGATCTCTGTGCTGACTGATTGATTGATATCTGTGCGGATTGATTGATTTATTGATTTCTGTGCTGCTGTAGGGCGACGTGGGAAGAGCTGGCTTCAGTTACCCAGGACCAAGAGGACCAACGGTACACAAAAACACACACACCAGTGGAGGCTGGTGACTTGAACAATTTAGGATGGGAGACCCACGGTAGAGGCGAGGATCGCACAGAGACAAAGCAGGAATGTGAATGAGAGGGCTACTTCCAGTGTTGGGAAGGGATCACAGCAGTGATTGAATGAGGGTATGAGGGATGAGTTGAGGTGTTCATAGGCTTGACTTCAGTGCAGGACAGGGGTTGAGGTGTTCATAGGTTTCAGTTCAGGACAGGTTCATCATGGACGGATGGTGTTGGAGAAGAGCTCAACTCTTCCACTGAGGGCAGGACAGGATCTGACTGGCAAGACAAAAACAGGAACACTACACAGTTAGACAAAAGAGATAAGAATGACTTAGTCCAAGCAAGGAGGAAATCATTGATCTGTACGTGTAATAATTAGATTGTGTTAGTTGCTGGTTTATATGAAATTTATTTTAAAACTAGACTGACATGGAGGTTTCCTCTAAAGAGACAACAACTACGATTGGACAGTTGAACTCACGGGGCTGAGCTGGCTTTATGCAGGTTTGCAACTGTAGGCCTAATTAAAAATTCACTCAGTCTATGTCATCACTATTGTGTTGATTGATTAATTCCATAATTTTGGATTGAAAAGATCCAGTTAGCCAATCCAGCCCAAATTTGAATATAAACCACATTTGATCACATTCACATTTTGTCCCAACACAGGAAACGGGCTATAAATACATAACATTACCACTTCATTTGCCCTGGCCAGCGGGACAGGGAGCGTAGTGCGCTGTATGCTGCTGTTGTTACTAGCCTTTATCAGACTGACAAATCGTCTTGTTTTCATTCCATAGGCTACGGCATGTCAGATCTCTAATGTTTAGGTGTAGGCTGCTGCAACATTCATGTAAAGAGTTTTTGCTTGTGTCTGTAGGGAGTGATGTGTTAAATAAATAGGCCTATCGGAGGAAAATGGAGAGCGTGCTTTGAGCTTTGCTAGACATGCGTTGTGCCCGGCCCGCGTGACCTGTGATCTCCGTAATCTGATTGTTCAAGACACGCACAGAGCCTGCAGCACTCTGATGTGAAGGACAGAGAACCTGCAGCACTCTGATGTGAAGGACAGAGAACCTGCAGCACTCCGGTGTGAATCACAGAGAACCTGCAGCACTCCGGTGTGAAACCCAGAGAACCTGCAGCACTCCGGTGTGAATCACAGAGAACCTGCAACACTCCGGTGTGAAACCCAGAGGACCTGCAGCACTCCGGTGTGAATCACAGAGAACCTGCAACACTCCAGTGTGAAACCCAGAGGACCTGCAGCACTCCGGTGTGAATCACAGGAACATTTATTTGACAAATCATGAAGCAAACAATGAAATCAGCAACAACACAGTAACCTACTTCGTTTTTAACTTGAAGTCAATAGGCCTACTTTTTATTAAATACACCCTTAGATTGCAATATCTACAAAGATAACATATGGAATTGTTTTTAAGATGGTCATAAAATGTATCATTGAGTCGTTTGATTTGGAATTATAGGACCCCTGTTGGTATAAAAAAATATATAGAAAAAAAGTATTTGATAAAACATTGAATCTGGCCTTTACTGCTAAAGCCCAGAGAAACGCACTGAGTAACACATTCAGAAATGGCAAAAAAGACAGTAAAAAAAATACATCATAAGGAAAAACGTTTTGAAGTGTCTGTCCTATATCTAGGAGATATAAGAAAACTTAGGGGGAAAAATCGTTTTTTTCAGACCCATGTTTGGCCACATTATTTTTGCCACAATTGAACCCCTATGCACATTTTAGCCATTTTTACAGCCAGGTACTGGGGTTCCCTTTAGATGACTCCCCTGGAGCTTGTGTTCTTCCTTGAGAAGAATAATTGACACCTTCGTATTCGTGAGAGTTTTACCCTTTTGATATCGGTGACATATTAGTTTGTAGATCCAACGGTTCGGTCTGGACAGTCGGTTCTAGAAACGTTCCTGAATAAAGCCCTGATTATCCACATACCTGACGATAACTGACAACTGTGAGCTGATGTCTGTGGTTTCTTCCATAAAAACGCATCAACCTTTCTTTAAGTCTCACTAATGGATGATGTGATGGAAGCTGTCAAACTATCAAACTATCAAACTATCAAATCATCCTGAATTGATTTGGACATCCCAGAGAAGACAGTAGAAACCTCCATATGCTCAGCAAGTAAAGCATCGTAAAGCATGCAATTACCTCTTCAAAAAATTCCTTGTAGTTGCCCTTGTTAGCTGAACTTTCCCTCTCATCGTGTCCCCTAAAAGCCAATTCTTGCCCAAAATGCAATAGTCTAGTGTCCATAAAGCTGCTTGAAAAGCTGTTTTTAAACTGTTTCTGCTTGTCATTGTGTTGCACAGTTTGAATACGCAGAGCTTCGTCCATTACGTCCATTACATGATCGATGCAGATTATTCCCAGAAGCTTGAATCTGATGTGGCCAATGAAAGGGGTTCTTCAACCGAACACCCAGAAGCTTGAATCTGATGTGGCCAATGAAAGGGGTTCTTCAACCGAACACCCAGTTAATCCACTACATTGTCGTTAGCATTAGCTAGCCATTCTAGCTAACTGCCCTATGGTAGCTAGCTAGCTACTTTCTACTGAAGTTAAGCAAGGCAAACTGAAATAAATTGCAATAACTCGACACAAAAATAAAGTTCTAAAACCAAGAAAACAATATGTAATCTACCTCCTGTAGTTTGAAGGAACTAATTTGAATTTAATAACATCATTCCCTATCTCATCCAACAATGTCAACAACTCACCAAGCTTCTAAATTACAGGTGTATGTAGTACTAGGTTCATTCTCTGTTCCTTTGATTGGATGAACCTGTTCATACTTCGAAAGCTTTGATTGGTTGGAGGACGTCCTCCAGAGGTTGTCATGAATACCATGTAAGTCTATGGAAGGGGGTGAGAACCACGAGCCTCCTAGGTTTTGTATTGAAGTCCAATGTAGCCAGAGGAGGACGGAAACTAGCTGTGGTGCTACCCCCAGAGAGTGCTGTTGAGGCTACTGTAGACCAGTGTGTTTTAAATCAGGTATTTGGTGAATATATTTGAATATATTTAGTATAGTTTATTCAAAAAAATGATAATGTTTCATTGCTTTTAATTTTTCTGAAATTCACTGAGTAGGATGGCCCTCCCCTTCCTCCTCCTCGGAGCCTCCACTGACACACTGTCTGACCCTGTGTGTATTCAGGGAGACCGTGGGGAGAAGGGTGGTCCAGGGCCCAGGGGAGGCAGAGGAGACTGTGGCCCCAAGGGAGGGCCAGGAGGAAAGGGGACCCCTGGAGAGGAGGGAGAACCAGGGCCTCAGGGAGAACCTGGACTCAGAGGACCAAGAGGAGTGGGTGGACGAGACGTACGTAGCCTACCACACACAGACACCTGCAGTACCTAAACAGTAGCACTCACACAGACAGTACCTCCACACCGTGTGTGAGTGTTGTAATCTGTGTATGAAAGCATCTCTTTCTCTCTACAGGGAGATCAAGGTCCTGAGGGAGACCCTGGCCTCACAGTAAGAACCACTCTATTATCATCTCTTTACCACTCTATTATCATCTCTTTACCGCTCTATTATCATCTCTTCACCACTCTATTATCATCTCTTCACCACTCTATTATCATCTCTATTATCATCTCTTTACCACTCTATTATCATCTCTTTACCACTCTATTATCATCTCTTTACCACTCTATTATCATCTCTTCACCACTCTATTATCATCTCTATTATCATCTCTTTACCACTCTATTATCATCTCTTTACCACTCTATTATCATCTCTTCACCACTCTATTATCATCTCTTTACCACTCTATTATCATCTCTTTACCACTCTATTATCATCTCTTCACCACTCTATTATCATCTCTATTATCATCTCTTTACCACTCTATTATCATCTCTTTACCACTCTATTATCATCTCTTTACCACTCTATTATCATCTCTTTACCACTCTATTATCATCTCTTTACCACTCTATTATCATCTCTTCATCCCTCTATTATCATCTCTTCACCACTCTATTATCATCTCTTCATCCCTCTATTATCATCTCTTTACCACTCTATTATCATCTCTTCATCCCTCTATTATCATCTCTTTACCACTCTATTATCATCTCTTTACCACTCTATTATCATCTCTTTACCACTCTATTATCATCTCTTCATCCCTCTATTATCATCTCTTCATCCCTCTATTATCATCTCTTCACCACTCTATTATCATCTCTTCATCCCTCTATTATCATCTCTTCACCACTCTATTATCATCTCTATTATCATCTCTTTACCACTCCATTATCATCTCTTTACCACTCTATTATCATCTCTTTACCACTCTATTATCATCTCTTCATCCCTCTATTATCATCTCTTCACCACTCTATTATCATCTCTTCATCCCTCTATTATCATCTCTTCACCACTCTATTATCATCTCTATTATCATCTCTTTACCACTCTATTATCATCTCTTTACCACTCTATTATCATCTCTATTATCATCTCTTCATCCCTCCATCCCTCCATCCCTCCATCACTCCATCACTCCATCACTCCATCACTCCATCCCTCCATCACTCCATCACTCCATATCTCCATCACTCCATCCCTCCATCACTCCATCACTCCATCACTCCATATCTCCATCACTCCATCCCTCCATCACTCCATCACTCCGTCCCTCCATCACTCCGTCCCTCCATCACTCTATCACTCCATCACTCCATCACTCCATCACTCCATCACTCCGTCCCTCCATCACTCCGTCCCTCCATCACTCCATCACTCTGTCCCTCCATCACGCCATCCCTCCATCACTCCATCACTCCATCCCTCCATCACTCCATCACTCCATCACTCCGTCCCTCCATCACTCCATCACTCCATCACTCCATCCCTCCATCCCTCCATCACTCCATCACTCCGTCCCTCCATCACTCCGTCCCTCCATCACTCCGTCACTCCGTCCCTCCATCATTCCATCACTCCATCCCTCCATCACTCCATCCCTCCATCACTCCATCACTCTGTCCCTCCATCACTCCATCCCTCCATCACTCCATCCCTCCATCACTCCGTCCCTCCATCACTCCATCCCTCCATCACTCCGTCCCTCCATCACTCCATCCCTCCATCCCTCCATCACTCCATCACTCCATCACTCCATCCCTCCATCACTCCGTCCCTCCATCACTCCATCACTCCATCACTCCATCACTCCGTCCCTCCATCACTCCGTCCCTCCATCACTCCGTCACTCCATCCCTCCATCACTCCATCACTCCATCACTCCGTCCCTCCATCACTCCGTCCCTCCATCACTCCGTCACTCCGTCCCTCCATCATTCCATCACTCCATCCCTCCATCACTCCATCACTCCGTCCCTCCATCCCTCCGTCCCTCCATCACTCCATCCCTCCATCACTCCGTCCCTCCATCACTCCATCTCTCCATCCCTCTATCACTCCATCCCTCTATCACTCCATCACTCCATCTCTCCATCTCTCCATCCCTCCATCACTCCGTCCCTCCATCACTCCATCTCTCCATCACTCCATCACTCCATCTCTCCATCACTCCATCACTCCGTCCCTCCATCACTCCGTCCCTCCATCACTCCGTCACTCCGTCCCTCCATCATTCCATCACTCCATCCCTCCGTCCCTCCATCCCTCCGTCCCTCCATCCCTCCGTCCCTCCATCACTCCATCCCTCCATCACTCCATCCCTCCATCACTCCATCTCTCCATCCCTCTATCACTCCATCCCTCTATCACTCCATCACTCCATCTCTCCATCTCTCCATCCTTCAATCTCTCCATCTCTCCATCCCTCCGTCCCTCCATCCCTCCATCCCTCCGTCCCTCCATCCCTCCGTCCCTCCATCCCTCCGTCCCTCCATCACTCCATCCCTCCATCACTCCATCCCTCCATCACTCCATCTCTCCGTCCCTCTATCACTCCATCCCTCTATCACTCCATCACTCCATCTCTCCATCTCTCCATCCTTCAATCTCTCCATCTCTCCATCCCTCCGTCCCTCCATCCCTCCATCCCTCCGTCCCTCCATCCCTCCGTCCCTCCATCCCTCCGTCCCTCCATCACTCCATCCCTCCATCACTCCATCCCTCCATCACTCCATCTCTCCATCCCTCTATCACTCCATCCCTCTATCACTCCATCACTCCATCTCTCCATCTCTCCATCCTTCAATCTCTCCATCTCTCCATCCCTCCGTCCCTCCATCCCTCCATCCCTCCGTCCCTCCATCCCTCCGTCCCTCCATCCCTCCGTCCCTCCATCACTCCATCCCTCCATCACTCCATCTCTCCATCACTCCATCTCTCCATCCCTCTATCACTCCATCCCTCTATCACTCCATCACTCCATCTCTCCATCTCTCCATCCTTCAATCTCTCCATCTCTCCATCCCTCCGTCCCTCCATCCCTCCATCCCTCCGTCCCTCCATCCCTCCGTCCCTCCATCACTCCGTCCCTCCATCTCTCCGTCCCTCCATCTCTCCATCCCTCCATCACTCCATCCCTCCATCACTCTGTCCCTCCATCACTCTATCACTCTTTTATCATCCCTCTCAGAGAAAGGTCATGTGATGTCATGTGATGTTTTCATTGTAGGAATGTGATGTCATGAACTACATCAGAGAGACCTGCGGCTGCTGTGGTGAGTTATTCAGACACACACACAACACAGAACACGCAGGCAGGTGCAGCACATGGGGAATGTCCTCCTCAGCCTGACATCCAGGTGTTACATGCCTCAGACTGCGACGTGGTCAGCAGGTAATAGCCCTGAATTAACAGGGTGGAATGATGAGACGGACTACATTTTACATTTTAGTCATTTAGCAGACGCTCTTATCCAGAGTGACTTACAGTTAGTGAGTGCATACATAATTTTTTAATTTTTTCATACTGGCCCCCCGTGGGAAACGAACCCACAACCCTGGCGTTGCAAACGCCATGCTCTACCAACTAAAGACAACCGTTGGTAGTGTTCAGTATTAGGCCTTCTCCAAGATGTATTCAACAATTCACTTGTTTTCTTTTTTTCATGTTTTGTCTTCTTTTCTCTTTGTTGTCAAAGTCAATTATCAAGTCACATTACAGGTGCATTGTAGTATTAAGTCTTTTTCACAGGCCTCAAGTTCAAAAAGCTGTGTCCGTACATCTGCACATTCCCCTATTACCTCTCACTAACAGACAAATAAATAGTGCATATAAACTGAGGCTATTCAATCAGTATAGTAGTTAGTGTATACCAACAAAAGCTATTTGGCGTGTAAAACCCTCAAATTGAACCATAAAGGGTTACATTACATTTTACATTTTTTACATTTTAGTCATTTAGCAGACGCTCCTATCCAGAGCGACTTACAGGAGCAATTAGGGTTAAGTGCCTTGCTCAAGGGCACATCGACAGAGAATTACATTATAGAGACGTCAGTGTACTAGCAGTACAATTTCCATTAAGGTACAAATGACTGGAGGCCGGTGT
This sequence comes from Coregonus clupeaformis, assembly GCF_020615455.1. Lineage (NCBI taxonomy): Eukaryota > Metazoa > Chordata > Actinopteri > Salmoniformes > Salmonidae > Coregonus > Coregonus clupeaformis. The sequence goes on from NW_025533864.1 coordinate 300,175, forward strand.
TAAACAATGCTACAAACATCACATTATTAACCCTCAACACGTGAGGCAAGAATCCCTGAATCCCAATAGCCTAGAGCTAGCTAGCGCTTAGCAAAACTAATTTTCTGCTAGCATAATGCTAGCGAACTGTTAAATGCTATTTTATTTACAAATAAACATTTTTAACACATTATGTCTTCACATTGCATATGTGCATATATTACCTGAAGTTAACCGAGCCTTCGTTCATAGATAGTAAACCCAATAAGAGCTACAAATATTGTTGAAAAAGTATATAAAGTTTGGATGCCATCTTGTTCACTTTGCTTACTAGCAACCTAGCGAACCTCCATTACTTATAATGGGGAAAATACCAACCAGTTTTTCACTCGGTTTAAAACTCCCTTCAATTACCTTCAAACATCACCAAACTCATTGACCTCAGCGCCTTCAGAAAGGATTCACACCCCTTTTACTTTTTGTTTGTTGTGTTACAGCCTGAATTTAAAATGGATTACATTGAGATGTTGTGTCACTGATCTCCACCCAATACCCCATAATGTCAAAGTGGAATTATGTTTTATAGAATATTTTTGAACATTAAAAGCTGAAATGTCTTGAAAGTATTCAACACCTTTGTTATGGCAAGCCTAAATGAGTTCAGGAGTACACATGTGCATAATAAATTGCATGGACTCATTCTGTGTTCAATAATAGTGGTTAACATGATTTTTTAATAACTAACCCCATTGCTGTACCCCACACATACAATTATCTGTAAGTTCTCTCAATCGAGTAGTGTATTTCAAGCACAGATTCAACCACAAAGACCAGGGAGGTTTTTCAATGCCTCGCATAGAAGGGAACCTATTGGTAGATGGGTAAAAAAAAAAAAAACGAACGCTGAATATCCCTTTGAGCATGGTGAAGTTATTAATTATACTTTGGATGGTGTATCAATACACCCAGTCACTACAAAGATAAAGGAGTCCTTCCTAACTCAGTTGCCGGAGAGGAAGGAAACCGCTCAGGGATTTCACTATGAGGCCAATGCTGATTTTAAAACAGAGTTTAATGGCTGTGATGGGAGAAAACTGAGGATGGATCAACAACATTGTAGTTTCTCCACAATAATAACCTAAATGACAGAGTGAAAAAAAACAAGCCTGTACAGAATTAAACTATTCCAAAACATGAATCCTGTTTGCAACAAAGCACTTAAGTAATACTTTAAAAAAGTGGCAAAGAAATTAACTTTATGTCCTGAATACAAAGCGTTATGTTTCGGGCAAATCCAACACAACACTGAGTACCACTCTTCATATTTTCAAGCATGGTGGTGGCTGCATCATGTTATGGGTATGCTTGTCATCGGTAAGGACTAGGGAGTTTTTTAGGATAAAAAGAAACGGACAGTGGTGGAAAAAGTACTCAATTGTCATACTTGAGTAAAAGTAAAGATACCTAAATAGAAAATGACTCAGGTAAAGTGAAAGTCACCCGGTAAAATACTACTTGAATAAAAGTCTAAAAGTATTTGGTTTTAAATATACTTAAGAATCAAAAGTAAATGGAATTGCTCAAATGTACTTAAGTATCAAAAGTAAAAGTAAAAGTATAAACCATTTCAAATTCCTTATATTAAGCAAACCAGACGGCACAATTTCCACGTTTTTTTTTTTTTTTTTGACGGGTAGGTAGGGGCTCACTCCAACACTCAGATATCATTTACAGATGAAGCATTTGTGTTTAGTGAGTCTGCCAGATCAGAGGCAGTAGGGATGACCACGGATGTTCTCTTGATAAGTGTGTGAATTGGATCGTTTTCCTGTCAAAATATAACGAGTACTTTTGGGTGTCAGGGAAAATGTATGGAGTAAAAAGTACATTGTTTTCTTTAGGAATGTAGTGAAGTAAAAGTAAAAGTTGTCAAAATATAAATAGTAAAGTACAGATACCCCAAAAAACTACTTAAGTAGTACTTTAAAGTATTTTTACTTAAGTACTTTATACCACTGGAAACGGAATACAGCTAAAAACAGGCAAAATCCTAGAGGAAAACCTGGTTCAGTCTGCTTTCCAACAGACACTGGGAGACTAGAGGAAAACCTGGTTCAGTCTGCTGTCCACCAGACACTGGGAGACTAGAGGAAAACCTGGTTCAGTCTGCTTTCCAACAGACACTGGGAGACTAGAGGAAAACCTGGTTCAGTCTGCTTTCCACCAGACACTGGGAGACTAGAGGAAAACCTGGTTCAGTCTGCTTTCCAACAGACACTGGGAGACTAGAGGAAAACCTGGTTCAGTCTGCTTTCCACCAGACACTGGGAGACTAGAGGAAAACCTGGTTCAGTCTGCTGTCCACCAGACACTGGGAGACTAGAGGAAAACCTGGTTCAGTCTGCTGTCCACCAGACACTGGGAGACTAGAGGAAAACCTGGTTCAGTCTGCTTTCCAACAGACACTGGGAGACTAGAGGAAAACCTGGTTCAGTCTGCTTTCCAACAGACACTGGGAGACTAGAGGAAAACCTGGTTCAGTCTGCTGTCCACCAGACACTGGGAGACTAGAGGAAAACCTGGTTCAGTCTGCTGTCCACCAGACACTGGGAGACTAGAGGAAACCCTGGTTCAGTCTGCTGTCCACCAGACACTGGGAGACTAGAGGAAACCCTGGTTCAGTCTGCTGTCCACCAGACACTGGGAGACTAGAGGAAAACCTGGTTCAGTCTGCTGTCCACCAGACACTGGGAGACTAGAGGAAACCCTGGTTCAGTCTGCTGTCCACCAGACACTGGGAGACTAGAGGAAACCCTGGTTCAGTCTGCTTTCCAACAGACACTGGGAGATTAATTTACCTTTCAGCAGGACAACAACCTAAAACACAAGGCCAAATCTACATTTAGCAGACACTCTTATCCAGAGCGACTTACATTTTTCATACTGGCCCCCCGTGGGAATCGAACCCACAACCCTGGCGTTGCAAGCGCCATGTTCTACCAACTGAGCTACAGGAGGCTACAACTCTACACTGGAGTTGCTTACCAAGAAGACCGTGAATGTTCCTGAGAGGCCGACGATGTTTTGACTTAAATCGGCTTGAAAATCCATGGCAAGACTTGAAAATGAAAGCTCTTAGTGACTTATCCAGAAAGATTCACAGCTGTAATTGCTGCCAAAGGTGCTTCTGCAAAATATTGACTCAGGGAAGTGAATACGTATGTAAATTAGATATTTCTGTATTTCATTTTCAATAAATTTGCCAAAATTTCAAAAAAACATGTTTTCACTTTGTCATTATGGGGTATTCAAATCAAATCAAATCAAATCAAATTTTATTGGTCACATGCGCCGAATACAACAGGTGCAGACATTACAGTGAAATGCTTACTTACAGCCCTTAACCAACAGTGCATTTATTTTAAACAAAAAAAGTAAGAATAAAACAACAACAAAAAAAAGTGTTGAGAAAAAAAAGAGCAGAAGTAAAATAAAGTGACAGTAGGGAGGCTATATATACAGGGGGGTACCGTTGCAGAGTCAATGTGCGGGGGCACCGGCTAGTTGAGGTAGTTGAGGTAATATGTACATGTGGGTAGAGTTAAAGTGACTATGCATAAATACTTAACAGAGTAGCAGCAGCGTAAAAAGGATGGGGTGGGGGGGCAGTGCAAATAGTCCGGGTAGCCATGATTAGCTGTTCAGGAGTCTTATGGCTTGGGGGTAGAAGCTGTTGAGAAGTCTTTTGGACCTAGACTTGGCACTCCGGTACCGCTTGCCGTGCGGTAGCAGAGAGAACAGTCTATGACTAGGGTGGCTGGAGTCTTTGACAATTTTGAGGGCCTTGTGTATAGACGGGTGAGAAAAAAAATATGTCATCCATTTTGAATTCAGGCTGAAAAACAACAAAATATGGAATAAGTCAAGGGGTATGAATACTCTCTGAAGGAGCTGAATGGTATGGACATAATTACCTAGAACTGTCCTTCAACAGTATAGAATGGCATTACAAAGTATCAATAAATGTTCCAAAATGTCTCAAAACATGTTTTCACTTTATCATTATGGGGTAGTGTGTATAATTATGGGGTAGTGTGTATCATTATGGGGTAGTGTGTGTAATTATGGGGTAGTGTGTATCATTATGGGGTAGTGTGTATAATTATGGGGTAGTGTGTATCATTATGGGGTAGTGTGTGTAATTATGGGGTAGTGTTTATCATTATGGGGTAGTGTGTATCATTATGGGGTAGTGTGTATCATTATGGGGTAGTGTATATCATTATGGGGTAGTGTGTATCATTATGGGGTAGTGTGTATCATTATGGGGTAGTGTGTATAATTATGGGGTAGTGTGTATAATTATGAGGTAGTGTGTATCATTATGGGGTAGTGTGTATCATTATGGGGTAGTGTGTATCATTATGGGGTAGTGTGTATAATTATGGGGTAGTGTGTATAATTATGCGGTAGTGTGTATAATTATGGGGTTGTTGGGTGAGATTTTTGTTTCTTTATTCCATTTTGAATTCAGGCTGTAACACATCAAAATATGGAATAAGTCAAGGGGTATGAATACTTTCTGAAGATATATACTGTATGTACTGTAGTTAAACATCTTATCTCAATATAAACTGCATGTACTGCAGTTAAACATCTTATCTCAATATATACTGCATGTACTGTAGTTAAACATCTTATCTCAATATGTACTGTAGTTAAACATCTTATCTCAATATATACTGTATGTACTGTAGTTAAACATCTTATCTCAATATGTACTGTAGTTAAACATCTTATCTCAATATATACTGCATGTACTGTAGTTAAACATCTTATCTCAATAT